>NC_133476.1:12277670-12347841 GCF_025370935.1 Choristoneura fumiferana | reverse complement strand
ATTTCGTGATCTGGCGAATTTTACGATCGGCCGCCGACATAAAAATAAATACATACATCCAAGACCCGAGAATAAACATTCGTATTATTCATACAAATATCTGCTCCGGCCGGGAATCGAACCCGGGACCTCAAGCTTCGTATTCAGGTTTTCTAACCACTTGGCCATCCGGTCGTCAGAAATTCTAAATTAATAAATATTATAATAAATTTAATCCTGAGCATCATCTCTTCTAATAATATTTGCCGAAACAAACTGAATAATAAACCCTGTGTGAATGTTCTATACAGAACTAATTAAAGTAATGGGTTAAAGGATGGCTACACCTAATAAACCTTTTGCCATATAAGGTTATCTAAGTATATCACGTGAACAGTAATTTGCATGACCTGTAAATTAGCGTTTTGATCTAAACAAAATCGTTTCAATTTATTTCGCACCCAAAAAAGCTCTACTATTAACTCTATATCTTATTCATTAATGGATTGGAAGTACCTATAAAAGTTCGTCTTGATTGATATATCAGAAAACATTGAGGTTACTTATTAACTTCCGCACAGTAGTCAATTAGCTTATCGCTAACAATTGAACGAGTGGGTAGTTAGAGATGTCGAATATACTTGTATATGTACTGTCAAGCTCTCGGTCAGGTGTATATAGCTAGACGGAAACACTTCCTTCTGCTCGTCAGCATCCCATACACAAAACACCCACGAATAAACCATGTGGCAAGCTTTACATAAGGTGAATACATGATATCGATGTAGAGGTAGAGGTTAAGTCCATCATCATCTCCCAAAATGGACGTTTAGGTCAACGTGTTGGCGGACCATGACGCTGTTTGTGTGCCGAGGCCGCTCGCTCCCGCGAATAAATAAATAAGTGTGTGCTGGTACATGTGTATTAAGGTGCTTAAAGGTTTTATTTGAATATTTATAAAGACAATTCCACTTTTAAGTGCCCTCAAAAAAATCAATCTGAGTTCGAAAATCGCATAAAAAAACTCTTAACTTTAGTTTCACGTTTCAAAATTTGTTGTAAAATATCTAACAGGATTATTGGCAGTATCATTTAGCCAGAACTATACTATATGACCTGCAACGAAGGTCGTCTAAGTGCAGGGATGTCTAGACTACTCACCCTTACAAATAAACACAAGATATTATTACAAGGCTCTACATTTACATTGCATTCATTACTCGACTACGGCAAAGCTTAGGAAGAGTAATGATTTTCCGTACTCGCTTTTTCTTACATTGACATTTAAGTTAGAACCTGTCGGTTTCAATTTTTAAACATAACAGCTCTTGTATTGATGCAAAAATTTTGGCATCAAACCCCAAATATCGATACTTTGACTTATGCCACATTTTTTCTTGTCTTTTAATGAGAAGTATACCTAGTGCCATCCACGGAGACGCGTGATTTTGTCATAATTAGACATAAATGACATTGTAATAAGAACCACGGCACCGTAATCGTGAATGACTCTACCTTTAAAACTTCATCCAAAAAATATGTATTAATTTAATTAATGCATTTTTTATCGAGTCTGTAGTCTATTTGGGTGATTGTCTGACGCCTTGCAACTACGAAGCTAGAAGCTAAATAAATATATAATAGAACTATTATATTTCTAATTTACCTTATTTATTTTGTAGAGTAAGGCGCCCACAGCACAATTATTATTTATTAATTAAACAAGAGTGTCGCGAAGGTCTTTTAAACTGCGTATGCACGATCGAGCGCTGAGGGACTGACTGGCTGCAAGAGTGAGTCACTGTTTGCTGCGCGCTTGCGTGTCAGACGTATAGGTACTTACTTTAATACATAAAACTACATCCGAACGCCAAATGATAAATTACTAAAAAAATACAACATATTTACCTGTGCCCAACCCTCGAAAGAAAATGAAATGCGTTGCGTATGGGTTGAGACAAGGTTGAGACTCTCAACTTGAAGTGGAGTACAGGGATGTTATCAAAGCGCGATTTTTGATTTTCGTTTTTTTTATATGTATTAGGAATCAAACAGCTTAAATTAACTTGAATTTAATTAGCTCATGAATATAATTACTTTAAAAATGACAACTAGCCATTTTAATTCAATTTTACGTATACTTTCTCAGTTTGATATTATTATACAACACACTTTCATATATTTTCATACATATGTTTCCAATTTTTGCATGTACGAAAAGGTTATGGCAACCATGCATGCATGTGGAACGGCTGACGGTAAGCAACGCCACCTTAGCAAATTTTTGCACCTTTGAAGTTTCACAACACCAGAAACACCAATTGAAGTGGCTGATCCTGAAAGAAACTTTATTACCTGTGTTTTTTTATTATGAGAGGGACGCAAACGAGCAAGCGGGTCGTCATATATGAACATACAACCTTAAGGAGTCACAGGTTTGCTGCCGACTTTTAAAGAAAGTACTACTAGTATAATGTAATGTGAGACTAACTAGTTACTTAATAATTTTGAACGTCTTCCGTCTTATTACGTACCTACATAACAAGTAAAACATTTTTTATTTTAATTTTTTGTGGGTAGATTGAAAAGCGCGAGCCATACTTGTGTGTAAAGATACATATGCACATTGTCTCTGTGTGCGTAAACTCAGGAGCGCTTAGTGTCGTCCAAAACGCCGGTCACAGAGTACATTGAATATATATTCTATATAGAGACGCCGGTCGGATCAGTCGTGCTAGTTGGTTCGCGTCAAAAATTTTGACCGAGTACCGTCACCATGCAAAATACGAAACGGAGAAAAGTGGTTCGCAGTGAGGTAAAACAAATTAACGTTAAAAGAAAATGAATATTTGAAATACTTAGACACTGATTATGCATTAATTACAAATTTAGAAGATGAATGTGACGACCTAACGGATAGTTAAGAAGTCTAGTTATGATTCCACCTAAAATAGTATATTATAAATGTACATAAATGTGTTATTTGAAATAAAATTGTAAATAAATGTTTATTTCACTAAAAGTATATGTATTTACTTTAGACGTCCCATGGCTGCAATGAATGAATAAATAAATGAAAGTATAAATGAATTTATTTTATTTTACCGCCACGTCGTATCTTAAAAAGTAACACAAATGTAATAACTTATATTATTTTGTTCATTAAAGATGGGGTTGCTAACGCTACCCGTAGTTACTTACGCACAGAAGAGCTGGCTCTGTGCAAGACATCAGCGCCACCTAGCGTCCGCTACTTTTTTGGCACTGATGCTCTGACGTTTTGAAATTTCATCGCGACATTGTGACAAAAATCAAACCTATAACCTGTGCTATAACCTATTAATTTATAACACAAAATTACTGTGATACCGTGATTTGGGTGGACAAAAGGTTGTGAATTCATTTTTGGTCATTAAAATTAAATGAGGTAAGTAAAATTTATTCAAAAAGTGTGTTTTATTTTCGTTATGTCAGGGTTTGTTTACTTCATGTTTAGTTGTACTTTTACTGTATACAGATTTCTGTATCGTAATGACCATTACGATACAGCCGTGTTCATAATAGAATTCAATGTCGTAATGCTGGTCACCTATGGTTTTTGAACGCATAATTGAGGATTTACTATATGGGTGTAGATAAAATAGTAATATTTACTACTACTCGTAATAGTATCGTATCTTTTTTATCTGTGGTATAAAGTAGAGACTAACCCCCTTATTCATAAACGACAATCAAACCTATTTTAGTTAAAATGCCGCTAAAATTCGTTTGGCCTTATCTGTCACTTCGACATTTGTATTTGTTAGAAAGGGACAAAGCATTTGTTAGTTAACATAGGCTTGTTAAGTTTTATGAATAAGGGGTTAAATTATTAATGGTGATGTATTACGATGGAAAAGTCCAGAAACAAATTCCTATACTCTGTGTGTTTTAAAAGCTTTAATTTCATAAAATTAATTAAAGTTTTAACGTGCACGAATTCTCAGTGAATTGGTTAAATATCTTATTATTTAACGTTTTCCTTCCTTTTATACCTACTCGTTCAATTGATTGTATAAGTTTTCCCTAATTTTAATTAAATTAGTATTGGATTTTAATAAGTGTGTATTATTTGTATAACTTATACCTATAATATAGCACCGTGACTATAATAGACTAGAGTGACTAATAGACAATAGATAAAACAGTTACACTACGAGAGCTAGAGTCTTTTAGTTTGCAGAAAGAAGTAATTTGTCGAAATTCCTACGGGATAGTCTGTTATTAAGGTTTCGTAGCCAAAATGGCAAAAACGGAACTCTTGCAGTTTCGCTGTGTCAGTCTGCCTGTCTGTCCGTCCGTCCGCGCCGGCTTAGCTTACAGAGTTATAATGCTAAAAAGCTGTAGGTTTGCATGGATAAGAATTATGCCAGAAAAGTGGTAAAACAAAATGTAGGAAAACATATTTACAAGGTACAGTCAAGGGCAAAGTTATCGACACGGCCAAAGTTACAAAAATATGTATACGACTTAACATTATGGCCGTATATACATATTTTTGCAACTTTGGCCGTATCGATATCTTTGCCCTTGACTGTACCTCCCATACACGTAAAGTGGGGGTGATTTTTTGCTCGTCGTCTTCTTATAGTGTGGGGTATCGGTGGATTGATATTTTAAAGTCATTACGGGGTTGAACTGCCGATTTTTGTATACCTACTGTGATTCGTTTGCGAAATATTCAACTTTATTGTACACTAGATGTTGCCCACGGCTTCGCCCCCGTTGATATTTTCTATATTTTTTCCATAAAAACCTTCTCCTTACAATAACGAAAATACACAACACACACAACAAAACACACACACACACACAACAAAACAAAAATACACAACAAAAATAGTACATTGTGTCTTAAGGGCGGTAAATAAGGAATTACGAACGAGAGTCTATTAGAAGCCCGAAGTCGAAGACTGGGGGCTTTAATGAGTCGATGTTCGTAATTTTAGTACCGCCCGTGCGACATGCAATGTTTTTCGTCACATTTGCGAGTAACATTTTATATTTCTAAAAGAAAAAATATAATTCTTCCAAATATTGGCGATACCTTAGGCTGCGCTCTTGGTAGCGCCGCCCTCCCCCTCCCTCAGCACGCGCCGCAGCGTGCGTGTGTATGTGGTCCTGCAGCAGGAGCGCGCGCACGGCGCAGCACCATCAGTACGGGCACTGACTCATTTACCTTGGGCTTCATGACAAGAAAATTAGTACGCGCAATGACTCGTTTACCGACCACGGGTTTCATAACAAGCACATTAAGGTCGAGGGTTTTATTTAGGGGGTTGCAACCAAGGTAGCCTGCATGTTTCGACACTGTTTACGAGCAAGTGTGATGAAAAAGAATTAGTGACATTGGTCGAGCCGTTCCCAAGTTTTGCGCTTACACATATTACAATTCATTTTAATTTATATAGATTTTTGTTAAAATCGAGCGTCGCCTCCTCTAAAAAAAAGCTAAACTACTGGTTTGAATTTTATTATCAAATTAACGAGGAAAGCTATTACGGCTAAGTATGCTTGAAAATTATTAGTAGTTTAAGAATAAATAGCTGCCTACCTAGTCAACTATTAATTAATAAAATATCAATAACATTAGAAAAAATATTACTTGATTTTTTCGTAATGGTTACGGAACCCTATCCTGGGCGTGTCCGACATGCTCTTTGCCGGTTTTTATTCTTCCAAGTGAGCGTAGCCGCCACTATAAGCTAGTTTGTACTTCTTCTATTATTATTTCTTTATTTTTACTAGCTTACTCTTGCTCGACGAAATCTATGATTTTCAAGTGCGAAACAGATTTTTAGATCGTCATAAATATCATATTGACTCTACATCTAGGAATTCTAATCGTATAAAATTATCGTAAATTCCGCCTTGGCACACAATTTAATTTCTTCCTCTCCGACTATAGGTATTAACAGGTGATATTGGGAGCGTTCTATTAGTAAGAGGTGCAATCTTTCTATCCTTTATTACCTTAAATGACGACACTTATAATAATATTAACTCATAAGTATTTCGATCGTTGCTATTACTCAGAACGTGTTGATTCACGGTATGGGGGTGATACACTGGATGCACAATTACTTTACACACAAGCGAGCAAAAATAATATAGCCCATGATTTATCGCAATTTAACTTACGGGTTACGTAAGAAGTTGCGACCGCATTTACCAGAAATACTGAACGCTATACTTATAGGATTCACAAAATAAAAGGATGAGAGGAGGGTTCAGTTCGAATTCCGCAGTTTCTTGGAAATCGCTACGAGAAGTCAACGAGAACATCGACAATATTCTCTTTCTACTCGAATTTTATCTACGGCGGTAAGTCATAATTATTATAAATTCAAGACATAGGCAACCACCATTACATATCATAAAATGCTTGACTAAATACTAAAGATATTTCATTTATTTCTGGTCGATAGGCTTTTCTACGGTAGTACAGTCGATCAAATTGAATCATGATCAGGGTGGAACGATTAGTCCAAAAAATTTAATGAAAAATAAAAATGTGGTCTGATAAAACTCTTCTTAATATATAAGTTAATGTAGACACATTCCAATAATTATTCGTGATAGACTTTTATATTCTTTAAAAACGAACAAATGTTCATTAACGGTATCACGAATAATTATTGGAGTAAACACTTTAACTTATATACCTATTGTTACGTTCGTGGGGTGATGATCCTGTTTCCGTAATATTCTAGTAACTGTGTGAGAGAGATAGCACATGAAAGAGACAGACACTCTACTCGTTTCCGGAACATTCGAGATGTAGGTATGACGTCCTAGCTGGACTGTTCTCGAACTTTGTGGACCGATTCACCGGGGGTATATAAGCCGGGCGAGGTTGCGGCAGAGTCAGAGTTTTTTCGAATGCGATACCGAGCGATAAACATCGAAGAGAATCAAAGCGACTTGTAAGTGAGTTTTAGAGTGCGAAATTACTGTGAACTGTTTTTAAGTGTTTTGTAAAGTTAAGTAACAGTGTGAAAATAAATCCTACTCTTATTCATCGGTGTTAAAAGTGCTTTCAATCACGAACCCATCCCACTTCTGACACCAAATGTTACGTTCGTGGGATGGGTTCGTGATTGAAAAGCACTTTTAACACCGATGAATAAGAGTAGGATTTATTTTCACACTGTAACTTAACTTTACAAAACACTTAAAAACAGTTCACAGTAATTTCGCACTCTAAAACTCACTTACAAGTCGCTTTGATTCTCTTCGATGTTTATCGCTCGGTATCGCATTCGAAAAAACTCTGACTGCCGCAACCTCGCCCGGCTTATATACCCCCGGTGAATCGGTCCACAAAGTTCGAGAACAGTCCAGCTAGGACGTCATACCTACGTCTCGAATGTTCCGGAAACGAGTAGAGTGTCTGTCTCTTTCATGTGCTATCTCTCTCACACAGTTACTAGAATATTCCGGAAACAGGATCATCAGTCTGTTTCTCTCACACATATAGGCTATCCTTGTCACACACCTTCTCGAATGTTCTCAGTATAGCTGTCTCTTTCTAATCGTGCTATCTCTTTCACTCCTATTGAAAATTTCGCCATATACTAAAATGTACTTCAAAGGCCCATAAGGGGTCCTGAAAACACCTGAAAACGGGGTTTCAGGTTATGATGTCATCGTATAGAGGGTGGCCTGAAACGGACTGAAAACATGTTTCAGGCGCCTGAAAACAATGGCAACTTGGGTGAAATTTTGATAAACTAATATGTGATAGAGCATCCTCTGAAACGGCCTGAAACAGTATTCCAGCCTACTGAAAACGCCTCCAACGTACAAAAAACACGATTAAAGTCTATCACCTAACCCACCGTCGTAACACTATTAAGAAGAGTTCTATCAGACCACATATTAATTTTCATTAAATTTATATGGAATAATCGAGTAAAACTAACAAAAATGCAACGTTGCCAGCTCAGCAGGTATACGCTCTTAAAATCTGGGGTAGGGTATCTGAGGTTAACACATGAATACCTTATATATTAAACGTATAAAACAGACAGACGGACGAACGAACGGCCGGACTGACATGGCGAAACTATATAACTAAAGCGCTCAGTTGTTTTATGCGATAAACGCTGCGTTAATCGCAATGCGCTTAACGTATGCACATCAATTTGCATCAGATAATCTAATTAACAAACATTGTCTTACGCGGTGAGCGCTGCGGCAAGCGCATGCATTATCTGATACAAAATTGATGTGCGTCAAACGCATTGCGCTTAACGCAACGTCTATCGCATAAAACAACCGAGCTCGTAAGGAGCCCTAAAAATTTATGTTTTGTCTTGAAATGAAACTACAGACTTTTCTACCCATACTGAGCCTGTGAATCTGAAGTCGATTCTGTGTCAAACTAAAGCCTACATTGACACTAAACGGCAGATACTCGTACTTATACGATTTTTCCTTTCCCTTTTTAGATGTCTTGAGTTTAAAAATGTGTTTATGATTACTTACCAAAATATACTAACAAAAAATACGATAAAATAAAATATTTTTATAAAACGATAAATATTTATTAATATTTTTATTGAAAATAATTAAATTAATAACTAGTGTGTATAAAATTCTGTCTTAAAATTACGATTTATTAACGTTCATTTCAATCAACAGGATTATTAGTAACATTCATTACAAAGTGATAAACCTTCATGAATCTAGCACTTAATTATTGTAAGATTTATAAGGTACACCATGTTTTTTGTAAAGAATACCCTCGTCTAATCTACCACCTTTTTAATGTGATCATAAATTAAGAAATAAAAAATGTTTGTACCTGTAGGTAAATAGGTATATACTTTTACTCATCAGAATCTTTGAAAGATAGATCGTATTTAAATTACGTTTTAAAAGAACTCACCCAAGTAGTAAAACTGAACATTTTCTTATTCACAACAAATTATATTCACAACAAAAAATTGGCTAATCTTGTGACCCCCTTAAATTCAAATGCCTTAAGAATTACACGTTCATTCCAATTCACACACGTGACTTTTTAATTGATCGTTAAGTTAAATTTGCTGTAGGTAAGTGTTCACAAAAACATCAGGACTAGGACTAACAAGTCGATAACAACCCCATAAAATAGTAAGATTTTAACATTAGATAATTGTATAAATAATGATCGTTTCTAATTAATATCGAGACAACACAAAACTTTATAATTAGTGAGGTACCCCCACCAAAGGTAAGAAAGTGGTGGCATAATATAGAAACACAATGGTTGACACTTAATTCTTTACTTATTTTACGTTTTGTAGTATCTTAATAAGAACCTACAGATGCTTTATCTCACGAAAGCGGGTGAGCCATATACATGCACATTGTCTCTGTGTGCGTTAGCTCGGGAGCGCTCAGTCAGTGTCGGCCGAATATTATATTATATTATACCTACATGATAAGTCGTGCTACATGATTCGCGTCAAAATTTTTGATCGAGTACCGTCAACATGCAAAATACGAAACGAAGAAAAGTTGTTCGCACTCGCAGTGAGGTAAAACCAATTAATGTTCAAAGAAAGATTATTAATTTATTAAAGAAAATGAATATTTGAAATACTATAAATTTAGAAGATGAAAGTGACGACTTAACGGATAGTGAAGAATAGTCTAGTAATAACTCCACCTAAAACAGTTTTTAAATGTAGGTACATAAATGTGTCATATGAAAAAAAAAAATGTTTTTTTTACTAAAAGTACCTTTATTTATTTCAAACGTGTCAGTCCCACGGATGCAATGAATGGATGAATGACTTTGTCATACGCATCGTGTCTATACGCATTACAACTACAAGTATGGCTCAACCGCTTTCGTGAGGTAAAACAACGGCTGATTTCACAGTCGATACTTCACAAATTAGAATTCTTTTTATGATGCACACGTTGTTAATGTCAAATTTTAATATTAATAAGTTAATAGAAAAGTAAAGTAAGTCGTTTAGAAAGGCTAAATTCGATGTGTGTGCAGAGTCAAGTAAAGTACCGTTAAACTATTTCAAAACCAGTATGACAGCTTGCTTAGTTCATAATACATATGGCCACTGTCGATTAATATATTTTACCATTAAGTCGTAATATTTATAAGGCGTTTCTATAAACATAATAGTGGGTAAATGGTTATACATATTAAAAGTGTAAAGCACGTTCATTCATTGGTCAGTTTGTAAAAACAAGTACAATCGGCAAAAACGACTCAAAATCTCATAAATATCTTACATTGAGCGAATCAACCCTATACCTCTACAACCTAATCGGTGGCAATTACAGTAAGTAGTCTTTGACATTTTAACTGCAGTTTTAGATCCGTGTCATCGATTTAGAATACCGCGTAATCAGTAATTAACATATGAACGGGCTTCTTAGACTACCGTTTAGAATATTTGGTCTCGCCGACTGTACTGATGGTTCGAGATGTTCTTTAAATTATCACAATTAAATTTAGAAGGTTATCTGAATCATGAAAACAGAATATGTATGACTTTGAGATTTATAAATAGACATGACGTCACTATTGTCTCTTCGAGACAGCTGCGAAGTATTGTTATGGGCAGCTAGAATGGACCGGGGGTGCGAGCTCACGCGGCGGCTGCGCTCGTGGTGCTCCGGTGCTCTTGGAACAACAGGTAAGCGCTGGCTGCGTATGCGACCGTGTTGAATATACCGAACACCTGGAAATAGAAATGTAAAATTTAAGCAACATTATCCACCCATCCATTTCAGCCTATATAAGTAGGTACGTCATACTGCTGGGCACTAGCCTCCTCTCACAATGAGTTTACGAAAACAATATTTGTTTGATAACTATTTACAAAAACAATATTTGAGATTGCTACATCGAGCCCTTTTATCTGTCATGTCACACAATACCATTTATATTTTTTTATATTTATTCAAAAGTCAAACCCTTTCAAAGTTGCCTCCATGTCAAAGTTAAACATGCGAAAAATAGGTACTTCCTCCTTCGTTCGATTGTTCTTTTCCTTCTGAGATACACGACGCTAAAAAAACTGTCTATAAAAATATTGTATGGATGTGGATGTGTCCGTTTTGTTACGAAAATTATTAAGAAAAAATCGTAACAAAACGGACACATCCATACAATATTTTGGGGACACATCTGGAGACCCTGTTTTTCCAGCTTGGAATCATGGACTGAGTCTACCTACCAAATTTAGTTGAAATCGGAGATATAAGTAAACTCAGGGTACAACAGTAGATAGAAATGCCCCTGTCTCAATTCTCTAATTAATTAACTATCGGTTAACGTAAAAAGCGGATCTTACTCGTAAATTTCCTTGATGACACTTGCAAGCGATTATAAAAGTTAAAAGAACAAGGAAAACTGAAAATCAGATGATGATGATTTCCAGGAGCAGCAAGGAGATGGAAACTATAAAACTAGGTACTCTCAAAACAACTAACCTGTTAAAGGGTCTACTATAGTCAATACTACAACAACAATTTATAACGTAAACCACATTAAAACAGGTAAAAATATGGATAAATATGTTAAAATCATAATAAGCATGTGTGACTGTGCTCCAATGAATCATTTACTGTTAGAAGCCTTATAGTCTTCTAGTAATCTATCGGTAGCACTCATGCAGAGAGAATAATAACAATAGGTATATTATACCGGGTGTGGCCTGTAACACGGGCAAATAATTAAAACATAGATCGTACTCGTCAAACTAAACAACATTAGGTCAGCGACTAAAAAAAAACCGTTTTTTTATTTTTATTACACTTTAAAGTTTATTCTAAGAAGCAATGCAAAGCAAAGTGTTTGATGTTTGTAGCGTGACAGGCGACGTCAGTTGGGTTCTAGGATAGCGTACATTATGATTAAGTTTGTTAGAAAAAAAAACAATAGTTAAGTTTTCATTTTAATTAAGTGGGACCACGACGATCCAATTACTTACTGGTGACCTATAGACGTATATATTATCCCCGGTTCTGGGCCACACATTTTTAATATTTAATAACAGCGACATGAGCGAAAAAAACACAAATGTTGGCTGCATGATATTTCACCATAAGTTACCACACAACAGCAGTTAGTTAAGTAGTTGGGCTTTTTATGAGTGACAATCGTTGATGCAAACCATTCCTCAGATAAATACATAGCCGCGCTCAATTTTCCTATAAGTATCTAATCCATACTTCCATACTAATATTATAAATGCGAAAGTAACTCTGTCTGTCTGTCTGTCTGTCTGTCTGTTACGCTTTCACGCAAAAACCGCTGAACCGATTTGGATGAAATTTGGTACAGAGATAGAATAGACCATGGGAAAGAACATAGGCTATCTTTTATCGCGAAAAAAAGGCTTTAAGGGGTTGAAATAGGGGGTGAAAGTTTATATGGTGGAAGTTCGTCGCTGTTGGAAATAAAACCATGAAAGTTGGCATTTAGGCACTTAATAAGAAATAAGTCGGTATGTGTTTTAGCTTTTTTGAAAATTCGACCTGTGAGGGGATGAAATAGGGGATGAAAGCTCATATGGAAGGTCGTCATTATCGAAGATAAATCGATGTTTCTTTATGAAACTTGGTATTTGGGCACGTGATAGGAGATAAATAATTGTTCGAGCGTTTTTTAAAATTCTTCTTCTTTTTAAAACCGGTTAAAATCGACTCGAACTCGCGCGTCAAGGGTTCCGTACATAGGTATTTATGAATATCAAGTGTTAGCAGAGCCAAGCTCATAAGCAAAATGTGCGCAATGTGGGGTCATTTTACCTGGCTTATTAACATAGATAGTCAGACATGAAAAATTATGATTTTCAGATTTTTCTTACTTATTTTGCTATAAAGGGAATAAAATTTGCTATAAGAGCTTCCTTTATACAAAATTTCAAGTTTCTAGGACAGCCGAAAGTACCCTATAACTTTTTTTGAGATAAGGGTTTTAATTTCAACTCGATAAATACTCCGCACGTTTACGGGATAAAGGGTCTTGACAGACAGACGGACGGATGGACAGCAAAGTCATCCTATAAGAGTTCCATTTTTTTCTTTTTGAGGTACGGAACCCTAAAAAACATTTGTTCCGGCTCTTTTCAAATTTCGTCATTTTTCATACCTACTTATAGAAATATGTGTAGCAATGCTTAGTAAGAATGCCGTCTTAATTATAATCCTACCCTCCTAACTTACAATACAGGACGTAAGATGTCAAGAGCTCACTATGAAGAATTAGTCCTTTTGTGTTGGCAGGGTAGAATACTTATGTTTTACCAAAGAATGGAAGAACAAAAAAAATTAGTTTAGATATAAAGCAATGTATTAAAATAGGTTATTTTCAGTAAACCGTAGAAGTTTCTATGTGCTATTATTGGCAGAATAGGTACCCTAAATAAATTAAATACTTTCCAAAGTTACTATTCCACGCGGACGAAGTCGCGGGCAAAAGCTAGTACTTCTATAAAGCTACGATTCACATTCACACACAAAAAGAAAAACTATCCAGCAGTTTTATCAACAGGTTCAGCTGAAATAAGCACTCATATTTATTATCAATAAGGGCCCTTGCCCACGGCGACATTTTGTAGCGATGCTGTCGCGCGTTTTGTATATGCTCGACAGCATCGCTACTAACGCGCTACAGCATCGCGACTGTATCGATGCAAATGCGCGACGGTTTCGGACGACATCGTGGAGAGAACGGAGGGAGGGTGTGGAGGGAGAGAGGGTAAAGCGCGACAGTAGCGCGTTTGCATCGCGACTGATTTGTGGTTATGTGGGCGAGGGTACACAGCTAGCGACCACATCGCGACTGTATCTATGCAAACGCGCGACAGCATCGCTACTGCATCGCTACAAAAAGTCGCCGTGGGCGAGCGGACTAACACACTGTCAAAACTATACACTTGAAACAAGTAACCCTTTTCTCTCAGGGCAGGTGGAAGATAAACGGTAACTTACGGCAGCTGCTATGTTGGCCCCGTAGCTGAAGAAGCGGACATCTCTCGATGCCGTCTGTGAAAACAGGACGATGAACGCGATGAAGTAAAACACCGTCTCAATACTCGTGCTAATTAATTCCTGAAACAATAAACCAAATATAATTATATTATAAGTTTCGCAAATATCTTTTCGACGTAAAAATGTTTTTGTTAAAAAAACATTTTTAGTACAAGCTTTTTTTGCTGACTGTACTATTTTAATCCCCGACACAAAAAGAGGGGTGTTCTAAGTTTGACCGCTATGTGTGTCTGTGTGTCTGTATGTATGTGTGTCAGTGTGTGTGTCGTTCTCTCTGTGGCACCGTATAGCTCTTAAACGGATGGCCCAAATTGAATGCGGTTTTTTTATTGAAAGCAGGTTTTCTAGCGATGGTTCTTAGACATGTTATATCGAAATCGGTTCAGCCGTTTTTGAGATATTAAGCTTTTAGTTAACTATACTTGCATTGTCGTCCAAATTAAGTCCATGGGTCAAAATCAACGACAAAATGAACTTGCAAGATTGAACCCAACAACAGGACAAGTAAAATAAAATCTTGTAAAAAATATTAGATTGTACAACAAGAGCATAAAACGAACCATTTTACCCAGTACGTTTAAATATAGCCACCCGAGCCGGTACGGCGAGAGTGGATAGACACGTCGAGGGGAAAATGGGTTTAATGCTCGACTTTTACACTCTGATTTTCACTTAGATTTCAATTATTTACCTTATATTTTTTTACATTATTTTTTTTATTGATTTATGTTGATTGATTTGATTGATTTTTAGTTCTAAATAAATTAAAAATTATTAAAAAAAATGTACAAACTTTTTTATTTGTGGCTGTTGACACCTGATTACCTTGGTCCTAGACTAAGATTTTATTTTATGCACTAGAGCATAAAAAGTAATTTTATGTCGCCTAGATACAGCATAAACACAAACTTTACGAGCACGAGAAGTTAAAAAAAAATATTATGTCAGTGTCTTATTGATACTATACTTGTTTTCGTATTCAATAATTGCTATTTATTCATTTATATTTATTACTACCATGGTATTTACTAAGCTGGTGCCCAAGGCTGGTTGCGTTTCCTCGTTGTATGGCATGCCAATACGTTAATCGAGGAAAGAGCCAGCCCTATGGTCACTTGTGGAACGGTTATAAGTATACATATATTGTATAAAAGACATTCTTTAAGTCATATAAATAATTTGGCATCTAATAACTCTGATGATCAGTAGTACCTAGTAGCATCTACATGGGAGCGGTGGCGCGTAGTGTGCGTGTTGCGGCCGCCGCCGAGTCGCGTGCTCCTGAGAGGAAGGGCTACGAAATTGGCCGAAACATGTCGAGCTAAACTCGGTTTAAGACGTGAGTTATCCGTTACATTATCATTTAATATCTACATACTCGTATGTATAGTTGGACATAATTTTTTTCTTATTTAAACTACCTTTTATGCTATTGCAACCATTGCCTCGCTCACTTACTAAACTGTTCTTTTGTAATGCAAAATCATATCAAATGAGAGACCCATTAAACTTACCGACAGCACCCAATTAATGGGGATCCGTAGCGCCTCCCGGACGCTGAGGAAGTAGACAACGCTCCACATCACTGTCGTGATGAAGCTGGTCACAGCCACGAACATGAACCATCCTGACACCCAGCCCGAAGCCAGGGACATGCAGAGAATACCGAGTACCTGAAAAAAATTTTTTTTTTATTATATATCCATCGCTCCTCTCGCTAAAATCAAAAATCAAAATCATTTACTCAGTAAATAGGCCGCAATGGGCACTTTTACACGTCATTTTTTAAACTACCAGCGCTTTCGGAAAGACCATCATTGCCAAGAAGAATGCGCCGCAAGAAACTTGGCAGAAAGTCATTTTTTCAACATAAAATAGTAAACAATAAAATCAAAAAAAATACAAAAAAATAAAACGCCTCTTACCCTCCCCTTCTCCAATTACAAATGCAAAAGTATATGAAACCCGGAGATCAGCTCGTGCGAACAGACGAACTCTTCAGCTAATACATAATCATCTTTATAACAGGGTAAAGTTGAGAGCAGGGCAGGGGGAGGGGGGGCTGAAGAAGTTGCCGCCGTAGTTCACAGTAATTCAGAAGAGGATCACAAAACATCGTGCATTTGCTCTCCCATTGAGCTACGAAGATCGCTTCGTGCCCGTGCATAGCCAAATATAAAAGCACCTATTGGTTCTCATACGGCGACGTACTAAATAAACGCAGCCACGGGCGTACAAGGAGTTACAAAACTTACAAATCCCCGCAGAAATGTTAAAAATTCAAAACAAAAGTTAAAAAAAAATATGACGAGTCGTGTTATTTTGTACAAACACCCAACCCCCTCCCCCCCAACTCCCTCCCCATTTCCATAATTACCGTCCCCAATATTCAAAATTGGCTAAGCTCGTGACGCCCGTAAGCACTATAATACCGATCCAAGTACTCGTAATCACAGTGCATTGCAATGATAAGTATATACCTAGTACCTGTATTGTTATATAGGTATTATCTATTATGTTATGCTAAACAATTTGCTCTTAGCTCATTTCACTTAGTAATCCGAACGGCCTTGGCTGTAGATCGGTCAATTGGAACGCTGCAGCTTAAATTCTTTCATTGTACATACTAGCTTAACTAAAGCAATCGAAATATCGAAATTCCTATTTCCTACCAAGGCTTTCCTATTTGCTATATGTGGCTATACATATACAGAGTGGAATTTTTTAACGCCACCTGGAGGGAAAGTGCTCTCAATACTGTAGATGGAAAAATTAACAATCAAAATTAAGTCATCCTTTCTTTTTATGTATCATCCTTATGTTATGGTGTAAAAGGTATATATGTACCTAAAGTTCTATCTTCAGCATTTAGACTAGGTACTTTCTTTGCAAGTGGGATTCTAGATACTTTAAATATAACAGTAGATACGAGTATTATACGTACATCAGAACTTAACTTATATTAAAATTGTCCTCTATCGCTGACTTCCGTGAAAAAAAATTGTTTTGGGAATTTTGAACAAGTTAGGGCCGGCCGATTAAATAGGCAAGTTAAGAGCCACATCCGAGTCACAAGACCCAAAATAAAATATTTATATTATGGCGCATTAATCTATTTCGCACTTTACTGTGATTATACACAAATGATCTGAAGGTCCATCATCACTAAACCTTCATTAATTTAATGTGTCGTCAACTACCGGGTTTGGCCTGTCATATGAGCAAATAATTAAAAAAATGGATCATACTCATCAAACTGAACAACATTAGTTCAGCGACTTTTAAAAATAATTAGTTTTTTAATTTTTATTACACTTAAGTTTATTCGAAAAAGCAATGTAAGTAAAGCAAAATGCTTGATGTTTGTAGCGTGACATGCGACGTCAGTTTGTTCTAGGATGGCGTACGTTGATACGTAGCAGTATTTAATTTGTATGAAAAACCGGCCAAGAGCGTGTCGGACACGCCCAAAATAGGGTTCCTAGCCATTACGAAAAAATTTAGTCATATTTTTCTGAGGATTTCGTATTTTATACGGAATCTTCCAAGTTTAGGTATATTTTATACCTTAGGCTGCTATTTACTCATAAACTACTAATAATTCTCAAGCAAACTCAGCCGTTATAGTTTTCCTTGAAAGTTTGACTACTACTACTTATACTTACTACCATACTGAATTTTTTCAAATTTTTCCACCAACCGGTTTAGATTTTAGAGGGGGGTTCGTTTTTAATTCAAATTTCGCTAAAAATTTTTCACTGTTAGGTAATTCTGGGTCCTCCTTACTCAGAATCAAAGCACTATTGATTTACCCCCTTATTCATAAAACTTAACAAGCCTATTGGAGCTACCATTGCATTTAAAAGGAGTTGAGTGGACTGTAGGTTTATAACAAAATTTACCTTTTGCGAGATGTGCCTAATAATTTGATTAGGTTAGGAGGGCAGAATGATGGGCTGGGTCCGGAGTCCTAGGTCGCTCAGGCTGGACCATTCCACTTCTTCATTCACTGTACGTGCACAATTCGTGTTGCGAGAGCTCTCGATTACCAGAATAATGTCAATTTTCACTGATGTTGGCGAAGCGACGCCGGCGGCGATGGCGCGCGCAGCGAAGGATATTTGCGACTGTCTGTTGTCAAAGCGCCATCTTCCTTCGTCTTCCCGATCCAAAGGATTTCGGCCACTTCCGATTGAGGGCGTAGATAGTCATCTCTTTCGCGCGTATACGCTGAGGTTTTGAGGGAATGGGATAGGAGAAGGAAACAGCTCGTGCATTCTATTTTTTAGAAATAAGGGAAACAGTTTTGACTAAATGTTTTTCGCGCGGGCGGCGCGCGGGAATTTTAATCTTAGCAGCGCTCGTTAGATGGCGTTGCTCAACATACGTACATTTAAAAATATTAAAAAATGAAACTGGCGTCAACACCTATGTTAACTAACAAATGCTTTGTCCCTTTCTAACAAATACAAATGTCGAAGTGACAGATAAGGACAAACGAATTTTAGCGGCATTTTAACTAAAATAGGTTTGATTGTCGTTTATGAATAAGGGGGTTAGAGTCTAAATTTTAGACGAAGAAAAAAGTGTCCTTCATTTTTTCGTCCGTTTTGTGACTTCTTTTTTTTTCATACAGTTGTAAGGTCGTCAAAATCAGTAGTGCTCATGATTCTGAGTAAGGAGAACCCAAGATTACTCGTAACTACCTAATTCTGAAAAAAAAATGTTGCGGCACTGATGTTTCATCATCCTTTGATTAGTGTTAACTGGCGGTTAGGCGTGATGCCGTATCTATTTGTTTTGTTCGAATAGACGGAGACTGCATCACATTTAACCGTCGGTTAACGCTAATCAATGGATGGTGAAACAGCCCCTTAAACTAAAATGCCCAAGTAAACTAACTATATTTTTTCCAAATAACATGCCTTGAATTTTCTGTAAAATATACCTAGCTTTTAACAGCCGGATTAGAACACGGATATAACGTAGTTCTGAGTTGGCGTTGCTCATTTGCAGGTCTGTCTCCCATTCCAAAGCTATGTTAACTAGATTTTCATGACTCGCGAAACTGATATTTAAATATCTTGTTATATATTTATAATACATAATTAATGTCCTTCATTTACTTCTGGTCTTGTAAACTATAAGTCTTATGCAAGTTTAGGACTCCTCATTGGCATTTCCATAAAAAAATGTGATGTCGTCGGACGATGCCCTCTGACTAACAAGGTAGTTTATTGTCTAGATTTGGCAACTGGATTGTTTATGTTTTATAAAACCAAATCGCAGCCCACGCCTAAATAGAACTACTTAGTTTTAGTACTTATAATCATAGATTTTAAGTGTAACCTTCATTCGAAACGGTCGCGGTTTGCAGATAAAATATATAATTAGTAAACATAAACGGCAGAGATGTATCACGTCACCAGCACCATCACCAATATGCACTATGTATGAGAGCACCCTCCGGATTAAGAAATTACGTCACTCATAAAAGCAAACGGAGTATAAATACTCAAACCATTCGCATTGTACAATTATAGGTAAATTTTATTGCATAAATCTACCTATACTACTCGAGTTACATTGAACATATTATTTGGTCGACCTCTAACTAAATTGGAGGGAATTGGGTATTTGACACCACAAATCAATTGCCATACTTTTTATACCTACTATGTGAAAACGCGATTGCCCAAATAATTTTATTTTGGCTAAAAATAATTTTGTTTTCTAGCCTGAAATAAAATATTTCTGGAACAAACTTGGCGTATTTTATAATGATAGTTTCTTAATTTGAATTAATTTTTCGCTCTTGATTTTTTTTTCTCAATTTATCGACAGCCATTCATTAACTAAATCACACAAATAATTACATAAGCGCAAGTGGTATGCGACTCCGTCTTCTAACACAAATAATTTACGATAGCAAGGTCACGCTACATTTTATCACAAGAAGTAGCGCTCAAATATAAGAACAAAAGAGCTGCGCTGCTGCACATAATATTGTAGCAATAATGACAACAGCATCCCAGAGGCAGTAATGAGGAAAGCCATTCCTCCGTACATGGTCAACAATACGGTAAAGAGTCCAGATACCACTAGGGCAACGGTGTTGAGCAAATGTGAAGGCATTAACATCGGCGCGTCGCGCGGGCGGCTGCGCGGGCGCGCCCGCGCGACCGGTTTCATATCGCGCTATTGCTGTTAGGCATTGCCCGGAACCGTTCAACTGTCGCAACACTCAACTTACAGGTGTTATTTGTACCAATTCCGATTTATAATGCTCTGGCGACAAGCATCGACTCGCATGAGAATCATTGTGACTAAGGCAAATGAGACAGACGTCCAATTTCAGCTCTATCTTATTTTTTATGTTATGTAAATTATCAGTTCTAAAGAACATAATGATTATTACTTTACATAGGTTTATGTATATACATATCGAGTACTGCCTTTTCACAACGTAACGTTTGGGAACCTGTTTCATTTCGCAAACTCTAAAACTGTAAATATTTCAGGATTTATTTCAGGGCCATCGTGTGTTAGGTTCTTTAGGTTAGTTTTATAAAAATCCTGAAATATTTACAGTTTCAGAAATATTAAACAGTTGGGAAATTAAAAGTTGCGAAATGAAACAGGTTGCCAAACGTTATTCGCCGAAACATTAGTAAACCGTACATATATATATGTACATTCATTTTATTTGGTTTTTATTTTCATACAATAGTAGATTGTTCAACAAGGGGCTAAAACAAGCCATAATGACACGAGATGTTTAGCCACCCGAGCAGAGCGAACCCTCGCTATACCTAGTTCGAGTGGCATTATGGTTGTTTAGTTTCGCGTTAAGCACTCTACTTTTCACTTTGAATGCAAGGAAAAAAAACAATGTTCTGTTTAAAATTACAATATCAGGTCATCTGTTCAAAATTCAAATAGCAAAAAAAATTGTTGCGTGGTTTTTTTTCTTTTATTATTTATGATGAAGCTTGCATATTTAGCCAACAGTTCCAAAATTGAAAACTATTTTAAAACTAATTGAACTTTGCATAATAAAATGAATTAATCATTAATATAATTGAATATATTCATACTCGTAATCATTAATTGTGTTTCATGAAATTAAATCGTTTTTTTATATTTTTGCAAAGTTGTCATTTCGAGGTTTTTTGCACGCCCTAAAAATCCGCCATTCACAAACACCTTGTTGGCTGTTTAGAGGTTTCTAACATAAATTTTAAAAAAATACTTTAATCCCTAGAGAATAAAAAGGAGCTTTAGTCCCGATATGCAGAGACTAAAGTAACATTTTAAGAGCATGAGGAGTGAAAAATATTTAACTTTATAGAAATATTTAATAGAACTATTTAAAATCATAATATAGGTAACAATAAGCATTATAACAATATGTACTATTTTGAATGTAAGAGGAGGAGGACGGATCCGCATACTAACATGTATGTGTCGCACAGACGTAGCTTTGGTGCACGTCTGGTAACGGAGAAGATATAAGAACCATAAGTTCATAATAATTATTCTCAAGAATATTAAATCCTTAAAAGTATATTTATTACACCATACCAAAGAGTCCAAAAATGGATTTCCCTTGCCCACTAGAATAGTATTTACTTATGTACTTATTTGTTTTGTATGTTTTGAACTTGGAGGAAACGATTGAATAAAGGAAACATTAAATTTGATGGTTTTTATCGATTCCCTTCAGTGACAAATCAACTTTCACAGCAAATAAAGCTACTCGCTGCGACAGCGTTTAATCAAACATTACTGTTTACTTAGTGCGACTTTCATGCTGATTGCTGACATACTGGTATCAAAGTGCAACGAAGATGGCATTGGCGGTAGTAACTGGGTCGTGCCACGCACTTTCTCCACATGCATGGGTGTTCGTATTCTGCTCAGTTCGTGGCTACAACAATATATTAAGGCGAGATATCACGCTAGTTGTGAACGTGATCAGACTTTTTCGTTACGTGATGTTTGCATAGATAGTGCCTATATGTATATGGCTAAAGTATGATTGTCTAGACGAATGAGCAACAGCTTTTGTAACTAATACCGCATATAGTTAGTAAGTTAACTTAATTTTTAGAGTAGGTACCCTTCTTGTGTAATATGCATTATATACCTACCTAATTGTTGGCAATAACGCATTTTCTTTCTTTCTTTCTTTCTTTTCTAAAGTTTTGAAAGTGCATTAAACCCATTGTTTGCAACTAATTAATTATGTACCTTAAAAAGGATTAGTTTAACATCGCATGTTCCAGTCGATAATGTTTTTATGCTTAACAATTTTTCCCATATGGTTCAGTTCTAAGGCAATAACAGGGTAGATAATAGTTATTTGTGCAACAAGAGAGCAAAGTTGTGTTTTGTTGCGAGTGTTGATTTTGAATCCCGAGTAAGCGAAGGATTCTATAATTGAATAACGAGCGTCAGCGAGTGATTCTAGGTTAGAATCCTGAGAACAGCAAGGGATTCAAATACACGAGATGCAAAAAAACTTTGGTCTCGTGTGACACATACAATTTTTCACCTCAGCAGCGAGAACATAATTTAAATGTAACATAAGAATAAACCAATACCTACCTGTTTACAAAACACACTTTTTTTAAAATAAAATCCGATTATTAAGAAACAAATATAATAATCACATTTAAAACCATAAAAAAGTGTCCAGTAGATATAATACAAAACTCATACTCATAACATGCATTGTAATTTGATCTTGTACTAATGGCACACTTATTTTTTAATACTGCAAAAAGCCTCATCTTGGGGTCATTAAAAAGGTTGGACAATAAACGTATAATTTATTATAAATGCTATTAAACCTTTAAATATGAATTTTATTAAGATTTATATTACATAAACATAAATATATTTGTTAAAAATTCATTTAATTTAACAAATATTTATTCCAACTGTAGAGGCAGTATAGGGAATTCTTTTATAAAAAATAAAAACAAGAGAAGTGGCTTTCGTGCAACGAGGTTGCATACTTTATTAAAAGATCGGTAAAATTTACATTTTGGAAATATTTAGTTGTCATGTAATTTATTAGGAATCCATGTATTTTTAATACCAAAAATTTAATTTAAGATTGTAATCAACACATTTGATCCTATCTCTCGCTTTTTTAGTGTTGAAGTGAAATGACGGATCAAAGTAAAGTTCAAATATTTTGAATTTAATGAGTAGACCCAACACTGTACTCAGCATTTAAATAATAATAATTAAATGTTACTTTGTCTCACGGAGTGAGCAAAATGCGATTTTGCTCACTGATTTCTCATAGCAAAACCTGCCTGTTTGAGGTGCTGAGGTGAAAATAAACTTGTTGTTAATGGCATTGACATATTAATATCTACCTGCTTTTGTTAAATTAAGATGACATTTATTTTTCTTGTGGAGCAAGTGCGAAACATAATCTGTACCTATGGATATTTATTAAATAAAATTAAATTAAAATCGATGTGTTCAGGTTTTAAGTAACAACACTAAACGGATCACAAACGCTTTTTTCAATTAGTTTTCAGTGACGATATAAAGCCCAACAAACATAAAAAAACGTAGATTTAAATTGATAAAACTATGTAGTAATTAGTTTCTAATATTACAATTAAGTAAGCCGTTATACCTCGACCGCTGAAACAAGCTAACGGAAGTAACTAGCCAGTGGGCCAAAACAAATCCATAATGCAACTACGAACTGCAAAGTGAAATTCAACAGGATTCGGGTCACTAGTTACGTAGCAGCTACCTTACCTTCTGTTAATTGAGGATATTATTTTTATTTTATTTAAGAATTTATTTACTTACATTAATTATATTTTTATTTAACATGAATCAACTAGCTTTGACGTTGTCATGAAAACATTTTGTCACGGCTCCTACTGAAAAATATTTCAACCGTGAACTTTGGCTTGGGCCTTGAAAGCCTTGTTTGACGAAATTCTATACATGGTTTTTAGTAATTGTTCGACTTGTGTTATTTTTAATTAAAGTTATCTGATTTACACATGCTGTATGTTGCTGTCGAAATAATGCACCTATGCTGCCATTGCTGGCTGTTCAATCACATTCCCGAGCGCACGTGTCGGGTCAACGAACGTCCGCTCCCCTGCCCTTCCTAGGCGTAATACGTACCGTTTAGGGACATCCGTAATGGGACAATAGTTTTGAACTAAGTATAAACAGAATTGTAGATAGCTTGGTAACTACGCGCTTAGTTAAATAGCGCATCATGCAAGACATGATAAGTATAAGTATTTTAAGCTTATGTCACGTCACGTAGGTACATTATATCACTTATTCGACTTATTTCTGTTATGTTCTTACCACGATGAGTGGACTGAGCATCTATCTATACCATTGATTTCGATTTATTCGATTTGTTCTTAAATTATCGGGACAAATGTCATTCATTTATAATTTAGACATTAAAATGCACCGCGTTTTATATTGAGCTTTATTGTTATTTATTCTGTCTGCGAGGAATTTAAAGATGCCAATATAAATATATAAGTGAGTCAGAAAGGCCTTGAGCACACGAGGATGACGCAACCACTAGATACAGCTTGAGCCGCCGACTTGCATAATTTACTCTAAACAATCCTCAATGTAGCCATTCATCGCCTGCGAGCGCGCTGTAACAATACAACTGTCGCTTTGCTTTTTGGGAATGCGATAACGATACGCTATCGGGTATCGTATCGCTATGCCTTCGTTTTCATGCCAGGGGTAAACGCTCTATTGGCCATGATAATGTACACTTGGCACGCCGCAAAGATAAACACACAAAAAAGGCAAAAAAATATATGACTGTAAAGAGCGAAAGTCTATCAATTTCGTTGGCCCCGATTTCGCAATTGTGAGACGTAGGACATCAGCAGTAGGTAAGTTGGGTACACCAAATTGTTTACAAATAATGTGCAATCTTTATCATTGAGAACAAAAAAGAGCGGTTGAATGTATACCTGATTGTCAGCAGAACAATCAGTTGGATATCTACGAAACTATTAACAATAAATAAGTTAAAAGTTTCAATAAGCATGAAATTTGACAATACAAACGCGTTAAGTGTTTTATCGTTTATCCATTTAAATGTATATGGTAGTAACAGAGCTATCTATGCGGTGTAGAGGAGCGAAGTGAACTGAGGTTGCGGTTGGATGCGCAAACGCATAACGGACCATCTCTTTCAGCAGATAACAATTACCGTGGATGAACCAGTTTCCGTGGCCCTACGTGGTTATTTCTGCCTTATTTATATTTTACGGTTTATCAACAATGTTGAAAGATATAAGATGAGCCATTTGCTTAAGTACATACATCTCACCGCCTAGTCCGAGCACGACCTCCACAGTCAGGGCGAAGCTGTTACGGTGTTTAACACCAACAGCAAAACCCGTGTCAAAAAAATGTCTTCTCACAATGAAAAGTACCGTTGGCAAACCAATGTAGCAGCGTTTACAAATGTCGAATCCATAAAATTCAACTTTGAATTAATATTGACCAGATAGTTTATCAGACTGAGTTAGCAATTATACGAACGAAATATACGCTTTCATGTCAATATAACATCGTCATTGTTATGGTATGTACATAACTAGTGTAGGATCTTCAAAGAAATTAAATATGTTCGCAATCATAACAAGATTTCCTAAGCCAATGTTTATCATTCTATTTTGAGTCGCATGGATTTCATGACCCGTTTACTCGATCTCACAGCTAAACGGCTAGTGCGACTTTTAACAAGAAATATAAAAGAACAAGAGAAGTCTCCCCGAAATAGCTGTGTTATAGTGGAACGCTGAAGCGAGAGATAAATATAACAGCAGTACCAGTACCTCGCGTGACATAATCTGTGATAATACTCGGTGCGCACGCTCTCTGATTAAGTCGACCAATAAGACAAATCAAGATTAAGTCCAAGGTATACTTAACTTTTAACAGTTTATACATCGGTATAAAAGTCACTTGAACGGATAAGATCACGTTCAATTATTTTTCATAACTGTTTCGTCGCCGGGTAGTGGCCACGCACGAGTCCCGTGAACAACAACAACCGACAAGGCACCGACCTTTGAAATTATATCTATGAAAAAACCGGCCAAGAGCGTGTCGGACACGCCCGAAATAGGGTTCCGTAGCCATTACGAACAAATTAAGTGCTATTTTTCTAAGGATTTCGTATTTTATACGGAATCTTCCATAGTTTAGGTATATTTTATACCTTAGACTGCTATTTACTCTTAAACTACTAATAATTCTCAAGCAAACTTAACCGTTATAGTTTTTCTTGAAAGTTTGATATAATTACTACCATCCTGAATCAAATTTAGCCCACCCACCTGTTTAGATTTAAGAGGGGGGGACGCTCGATTTTAATGAAAATTTGCACTTTAAAGTTGAAAATTTCGCAAAAATATCACTGAATCGAAAAATCGTCTTAGCAAACCCCTAATGATTTTAAAAGACCTATCCAACGATACCACACACTAGGGTTGGATGAGAAAAAAAAATCACACCCACTTTACGTCTATGGGAGGTACCCTAAAAATTTTTTATTTTTTTTGTATTGTACCATTTTGTCGGCGTAGTTTACATATATATCCGTGCAAAATTACAGCTTTCTAGCATTGATAGTCCCTGACCAAAGCCGCGGACGGACGGACAAACAGACAGACTGACACAGACAGACAGAAACAGACACAGACAGACAGACATGGCGAAACTATAAGGGTTTTCCATTTTGGCTCCGGAACCCTAAAAACCGTTTGTAACTGAAAAAAACTGTACTTTTTTAATTAACTTTGAAATGCGAATGGAGTAGAAGGAAATGATCATCCAATCGCTAGCTCATTTCATAAGCAGTATTTTTTTTTCGAATTTGAGTTGTATTTTAGCATTACACCATTTTCAAGTGATATTTTCTCAATGTTAATTTCCTGTAAATGCGATTTTATTCATTTAAATGACATTTATGAATTTCAATTTTATCGTCTCTATATTTTCTCTCTGTCTTGACGTTTCTTATTGCTTTAGGAAGACAAACTACCTATGTACCTACTTATAATATAACTACCTATTCCTAAAACTACACTCATGTTCCTGTCAGCAATTTCTATTAATATCGTGTGCTCTAATAAGACGGTCCTTGGGTTAACGCCGTTCATGTTTACAGCCCGCAGGCGAGTAAAGACTGCATTCATACATTAACATTATGTAGACCAAGTTGTGTCGCAAGTCGTAGCAACTATGCCGAGATGTAGTAAGTAAATTTCGACAGTTTTAACACATAATGTCATGTCGACGCTACACGCGTGCAAACGTTACGGAGCGGTATTGTCGGAGGCACAAATAGGAAACGTCCAATACGTAACTTATGTAAATAAAGGTTGGTACAAAGGTAAAGATTCTTCGTGCTTAAAATTAAATTTCTCTCGAAGACTGGAGAGGATTGTTAGTGAACTCTCGGATGGTTTTGATAGGAAAATTCATTGTCAGTTATTGAGTAGGAGTTAGGGTGGATTTTAGGCGGTACCTACTACAGATTTTACAAGGGCCCTGTATTATCAGATAGAGATAGTTTATTATCAAGAATAATGGCTTCTTCCGTCTTTACATGACTCATGTCATTCTCAACGCTTATCATCTCCAAGATTGATTAGAAGCATACTCTGCTGTTTCGACTCTTTGTGACTTCTGATAAACATACAGCGTGCTTAAGCATAACAGAGAATATCGAGCGGATAAAATGATGAGAAAATGACAGGTTGTCACACCAGGTGTGGCCCGCCCGCGGCTCTCAGGCACCCGTGGAGCGACGCGACGTCACATGTCGACGGAACTACTTTCATTTCGGCGCTGGGTCAGCTTTCACCTAACACGTCACATGCTAATAAGAAAAATACGAATGCAAAATTTTAATTGCCTGTTAAACCAAACGGACATAGTATCGATCCACTCTTAACAACTTTTTAAACAGTTTAAGCGCTTAGTTTTCATTCTAACCACTCACTCTGTCTGAATGTCTTCTACTTACATACTGATTTGTATCTATGCATGAGTTTTAATTTAATAACTAGGAGAAATCTTTTCGAAGCACATCATTTTCTATTGTTGCAATAATTAATAATAATAATAATAAATATCATGGGACACTTGTCACCAATTGACCTAGTCCCAAACTAAGCAAAGCTTGTATAATTGCATAAAACATAATATAACATTATGTTAGCTATTTGTAGGTATAAAACATCCTGAATTTGGTTTTACTTAACTGACTTCGGCATTTAACCTATTGGTCAGTGCCGTGCCGTGACTCAACGGACCCTATGGAGGCAATTAACACTTTAAGCGTAGAGGTCAACGGTCAAATGTGGTAATGTACTGCTTAAGGTCCTTAGATGTTAGTAACACACAGTCAGTCTTTAATTGTAAACAGTCACTAGATGTATATATTTTTCGTGCATAAGAAGGACTGAAAAAAAAAACATATCTTTTCTATGTTACACGCTGCTTAGTAATGTTGCACATTGATAAATAATACTTTTTAATCCTTTTTGTCAGTACATGAATCATGTACATTATATTATAAAATAAAAAAAAATGTATTTTTGCAATTTTTTTAGCATCTTTATCAGTGAAACATAAAGGTAGGTAGATAATTTGATTTTGAGATCCAAAACATCCTTAAGGCTACCTAAATGAGGGGGTACTTACTAAGATTTAAGACAAGTACCAACAACTATGTGTGTGTATATATATATATATATATATATATATATATATATATATATATAGTTCGGGGATCTCGGAAACGGCTCCAACGATTTCGATGAAATTTGGTATGTAGTTTTGTATGTTTGGTGTGTTCAAGGATGAAAAATCGATGTAGCTTGGTCTTATCTCTGGGAAAACGCTTGTCATCGAATTTTAGCCCGAGCAAAGCTCGATCACCCAGGTACTAAATCTCTATAAAACAAAAGATAAGACGGCACGGATATACATAGAATTAATTGGTAGGTAAGGTACCTAGGTCAATTCCTAACTACGTCTTGTTGCAGTCCATACACAAGTACTCGTACGTCGCTCATTTCCTAATTAACATAATTAAATTAGTACGTAGTTGTAGTTAAATAAGGCAAACGACAGCGGCACAATGATGTCATCAAGGAAGATCATCGCGTGGGTACACTTCTACCTAATTATAGCATAATCTGGCCAAGAAAATGAAAAGAATATTCAGTAAGCACAAAAAAATGTGTTGCTTTCAATTGCTAAAGTCTAAAGCAATGTTTTAACAGAAGTTTCAAAGACTTTGTTTGTGTATTGTTTCGCCATATGTTACTTAGTGTATACGGTCTGCTTTTTTGTTATTATTTTAGTGAACCATAAAACATAAGTAGGCAATACGACAGCATCGTTTTGAATAAGTATACCTATGTATTTTCTCTTAGCTTTGTCTAAGGAATGTTGTTTTTAAATCTGTCGACAATTGCGGGAAGTAGCGGAGCCTCCTAACACAAGTATTGTCATACTTACTACGGGATGCCGGCCACATTGTTCATACATATTAAGTTTTAAAAATAAACATTTTTAGTTTTTTTTATGTATTTTTATAACTCTTTATTATACATAAAACATATGGAAATAACAGTTACTTATACCAAGATGCATAATATATATTGTATATCTAATATCATAATAAATGAGCAAATTAAGCTAAGACGGTAATTTCTCGGTCATTTAAATAGCGTAACTCCCCTATGCGTCTATACACGCACGCACGCAGGGAAGGACTTCTTAATAAAGAAGACACGATCTTTTTTTAGGTAGCAGCAGTCGCTATCACCCCTCGTTTTTTCTTGGAAGGGAAAACCCGTTTTAATTGGTTTATATTCATTTATATTATATCAAACTCTTTATTGTACAGTCGAGTTCATAAACTTGTGAGCAAACATTTGATCAAAAATATCTAAACACGGCTCTATTGCTAACGGCGTAGAGGCGTGTTCAGATATTTTGGATCAAATTTTTGCTCACAAGTTTATGAACTCGACTGAAACTACAAACAGGGGTAGGTACACGGAGAGTTTGTGTTGCCCTGGGCTAATATAATATTAATAATATTGGGCTAATGGTTGGGGTTCTTATTAATCAACTTATTGCGATTTTGTCTACTCGATAACGATATAATAGGTCTAGGCAGGCGAAGTCGCGGGTAACGGCTAGTTGAGTAATATTTATAGTAGTAGTCGTTTTTATCAGTAGGTATTTATTTCAAATTTCGAACCATACAGGGTTAGTATAGTGCTGAACATATTAAACAGCATTCGAAAACGATAGACCGAAATAGGCAGTGAAAGCGCCGGCGTACTTACAAGTTACAACCGACATTAAGTACAGGCGGTGTTTATCAGTTTGTCGTGAATCATGAGGCAGGTTTTTCAGCAACAATACAAATGACTAATGCCATAACAGATAACAATTCAGCAAATTGCTTTAATCCCACTAATATTACAAATGCAAAAGTTTGTAAGTCTGTTTGTTTGTTTGTTACTTCATCAGGTTTAAACCATTAAACCGATTTAGATGAAAATCGGTATAAGTACAGACAGTTTGAGTCCCGGAGAAGGACATAGGATAGTTTTTATCCCGGAAATTGCACAGTTCCCGCGGGATTTTGATTATTCATTATTACATCTGTCAATCAATTAGAGCTGAACTATTCTAGTACTCTACCTACGAGTACTCGTATTACAGATTAAATAATCACAATTAGTATTATCGCAGATTTTATTTTAAACGTCACCATCCAGTTCTCCAAACATTCACATAAAATGATATACATAATTAGGAATCGATTTTCCTAGAAAAAAGAACGATAAGTTCGTAAATAGTAGTAATCTACCTGTATAAATCAGTAACTCTAGATAGAGTCAGTCTTTGTTAATAGTCATAGATTCTCTGAAATTTTTATCATAATAAAATACTATATTTTAATACTCATGTCACTAATGTGCATTTCCTAAAAACCTTTTTGATTTTGTAACTGTAGGTAGTATACTTTGCGGTTGCCCTTGTTTACGCATATCTTTTATGACATAAAAAAATATGCGTAAACAAGGGTAACCCAAACACCATTTACCATTACTTACACTAATCAAGAAATATTTATTTTCGGTTATAGATTTGGACATTATTTCGGGCTATCAAAATTCTGTTAAATTACATATACTTATGCCAAAACAATATTATGCATAATAAAAATCGTCCATGTTAATATTATGCTAATATAATATTCGGGTAAACAATTATTCAGCTTATAATGAATTATGCCGCACTAAATTTCGGCATGTTCCAGATTCAGCGTAATAGTAGATTGTTCAACAAGGGACTAAAACAAGCCATAATGACAAGAGATGTTTAGCCACCCCAGCAGAGCAAGGGTGGCTATAGTTCAAGTGGCATTATGGTTGTTTGGTCTCGCGTTAAACACTCTACTTTCACTGAATGCGAGGAAAAAAACAATGTTCGGTTCAAATTTATAAAATATAACTTTTTAAAAACGTACCCTCGACTAATGGACAGGCCATCAACAGGGCTACTACGAAACTCAAAACTCGAAGTTAGTGTCGTACGGTCCCTCTGACACATAACTTTGGTGTTAGGTAGGTTCAACTGCGACCAAAACAAGCACGAGCCGAGCGAGCGAAGCGAGTGCCAGAATACGGTATTTGACAACTCCTGATTTTGCCATATCTTAATATTATTATGAAAATATAGATATACAGATAGTGTTTAGCGAAGAGAAAAATTAAATCTGTTGAAAATTGGATTTATAGTGATTTTTTGAAAAATCTGTGTACCCGTCTCTTTCTCAAACGCTTTTCTCTATGCAGCAAGTATGGCGGTACTGGCGTGTGAAGTCACATGCCAGTATGTCTTTCTCTGTCTAATCTTGAATTTCAAACCCTTATAACTTCTTTATTTGTAAAGGTAGCTTAAAAATTGTTTTTCTATTCGATAACAGGCATTGTGTAGTTTTAATTTATAAAACGTATACAAAATAGTAAAATACCGTATTGAATATTTAATTATATAGGTAAATGCATCTATAAAAGAAAGGAATTTTATGTCAAAAATATAAATAATAGTAATGAAGCACGTATTTTTATTAATAAATAGGTCTAAAACAGCCTAGTCAGCAAAAATCAAACTGAACCCAAACCAGTTTTTTTCTTAATAAACCTAATAACTATCAACTAACTAACTACTAATAACTATTAACTTTGTTTTCCTGCCCAATAGATGGCTATTTTATTTTGTGTTTTACTGGAAAAAAACCTAAAAAAAATTGGGCTGGTTTTTTTTTGCACCAGGGTCGTGCATCACCTGGGCCACTTTACTCGGGGACAAGTGCAAGATAATAAAATTGCAGTCTCGGATATCTTGGCCAACATTATCGTGTACGAGCAAGTAAGTAATATATTTATGAAAGGAACATCACCACAGTATATATATATATATAGTGTGGTACTGTGGTATCAAGGTGTGAATCTGACTTAATGCATACAATACGCACACTGTACCTACGCGTATAAGGATATTAAAGACACTTAGGTGGACGATGGCCGCTATTGGTAGCCTTCTGCGAGCCCGTGGATACCAGGCAGCCTGCTTCATTCCTCCCCGCCGCTGTACTGACCTCCACTCTGCTTCAAACCTACCTACCTACTCAACTCAGCAACAATATGCAACGTAACATGACCTCGATAACTTTGTTTATATGCGCATAATATACAGGTACCTATGCTTTAACTTGAGAGCGCGAAACCCACGTATCCACAGAACCGAGACAGTTTTAAATATCATGATCAATTCAGATTAGAACGAAATAAAATAACGCACCAAAAACGTCAAAGCTAGCGTTAGCTAAAACTTTTCTATGGAATGTCATACCGAACTGACCGGTTTCCTAATTAAACAGCAGTTAGACAGTGTACCGGGCTGTACAACTACTTATGAGCTATTAATTTCTAAAACTCACCAGTTGGGCGATTTTCAATATGCCAGGTGGCGTTTTGAAATATTCTATGTTAATTTTGATCCAGTCCAACGGCTTGTCTTGCGGCGGCGGAGCTTGCGGCGTGGGTTTGTTGTGATCCACGGTCACCACTGTCTCGGGAGCCATCATCCTCTGCGTTCAGTCAATCGGTTGGGGTAAAGACGGTTACAGCAAAGTGTGTGGGTATTAGCACAAACACTGACACAAATTTCAATACACTATGAACGCGCGACACATTTCGAATGGCGAGAGAGATATAGTCGTGCGTCGTGCGACTGGCGGCGAATGGGAATGGGCGCGCGGTGGCGACGCGGGCTGCGGCTTGGGCTTGCGAGCTGTAGTGACGCTGACGCCACGGTCCGCTGCGCGGCGGTGACGATTACTATAGGTGTTGTGGGTCACAAGGCACACACTGCACAATCGCATCATCAAGCGCCAAAGGCCGTTAGTTTTTTTACTGTACCATTCAAGCCCGAAGCTTCAAAGTTTTGCGAACTCTGCAGCTATCCAATTGAAACGAAATTATGGACAAAATTAAATTTAGCATAACTTTAACTTTTTACATAGCTAATCCCATTACCTGAATACAGTCGTGGGGATATAGTGTTAATTAAATTTCGGTTCTTATATCTTTTCATTGTACAGTCGCCATCAGATATTTCGGAACGGCCAAGGTGGTCAAAAATATCGGCACATGCACTCTATTATCAAGGTATTAAAGTTCATATATCGATATTTTTGATCACCTTGGCCGCTCCAAAATATCTGATGGCGACTGTACTCGTAGTGTCTACTCTTGTGTCTGATATCCTGTCAATCGTTCAAAGGTTAACTGGAAGAGATCCCTTTAAGGAATAAGTTCGCCTTTGTACATCTTATTATTCTGTGTTCTGTTATTTTCATGTGTTTTTATGTACAATAAAGAGTTTTACAATACAAAAACAATACAATAACTGAAAACCTCAGACACCCCAAAAATATTTTTCATTTTAAGCACAGAATAAGTAATAGTACAAGTATTTTAAGTTACTTAGTTGACTGCATCTATTTTCAAATGCCGTCATTATTTCAGGCAATATTCGTGTGTTTTGCTAAGTCAGTAATTCTACTTGATTTCTAACTCTACCATCATAATTTGTATTTGTCAGTTGGGCCTTGACGTTTTTAGAAAAAAAACAGTGACAGGAAAACGGCCACTATTAAATTATCTAAATAGTGGTATGCAACCTCCTCAAAACATTTAATTGACGCATGGTGCATTCGTAACTTTTAGACTGGGCACAATAAAACCGGGATGTAAAAACACAAACACTAGGTACCTGATTTAAAACATAGTGTAATCGATTCTTCTCTCAATTCTGAGAAAACTGCTTTCTGGTTTTCAGTTATTTAATTAACACCTTCTAAACAGTACCACTATCTGCTTTTCTTCTCTTAATCAGAAACTAAGAACCTACAGAACAGAAACGTTAAAATTGCATGTAACTTATAAAATCCTTCTTTACTTAAATAATATAGGTAATGTCATGATTTTAGGAGTTTCGCTTAGTAAAATAAACTTTAAAACATCGATTAGGGCATATTTTCTTGAAAATGTGGCCATACTGGAAAATATCAATAACACCAACCTCAGGGATGATTTTAATTACTATATGGCAACACTAAAAACGTCAGGGAAAATTAAGTCCAATGGAGGGGATACGCAGGAAGCTCAGAAGAAAAACACCATGGCGAGAGGTATTGACGAACTGGACGAGCTGGAAGATGGTCGAATATCGAAGAGACAGAACGAGTCCTAATAGTACCTACTGAGCGGCAAAAAAATCTGACCCTCAAACAAATGCATGCAGTACCTAATAAGTAATTTTATATATAGGGTTAGCCAAATTTTGTGCTGCTGAGTATATTTATATGCGAAAGTAACTGTCTGTTAACTCTTCACGCTTAAACCGCTTAGCCGATTTAGATGAAATTTAAAATGGTTAGATTTTACGCTTTTAACTTCTTTGTTTGAGAATTCAGCTTGAAAATAAGTTGCATATATGAATATGACTTTTTTTAATTAGGTAGCCTTTAATGTCCCACTGCTGGGCAAAGGCCTCTCCCCTGGATTTCCAACTCATCCTGTCGGCACTTATGTCTGGTCAGTCGCTGGAAAACGTGTCTAGGTCATCCCACCATCTCCGCCTTGGCCTGCCGCGGCGCCGATAGCCATCGTGGGGCATCCACTGTGTGGTGACCTGTGCCCACCTTTCCGAGTGCATACGGCAAACGTGGCCTGCCCAGTCCCATTTGAGCCTCGCAGTGGCTTTACCTACGTCCACGATGCATGTTTTAGAGCGCAGGGTGGTGTTTCGGAGTTGATCAGTCCGTTTAACACTTAAAATGCTGCGCTCCATAGCTCTTTGGCAGACCTTCAGCTTGGACTTCTGAATTTCCATCAAGGACCGTGTCTGAGCACTGTAGGTTAGGATGAGCAGTAGGTATACACATGACGATGTGTTTCCGCTTAAGTTGTCAAGGGAGGTTGCCCTTCAACAGCTCCATCATAGACCAGAACCTCTTCCAGGCGTTATCGATACGCCTTCCTTTCGACCTCTTTGTCCTGTCTGTTGCTAAAAGAAACTATCTGGCCCATCCTCAAAACGTTAAAGAGCTACATATGTGCTCGTGCGAAACCTTAAAATTGTTTCTGATTAGCAAAGTAGTTAACGTAGGCTTTCTTTATTTCATCGTACTTATGTCTTTATCCTAATGTGGTCACATGATCCGATAATATCAAAAATAACAAAGCTGGTGGGCTACGTCTAGGTCTCACATCTGAAAAAGTCAGGACTCGGGAGAATATAGCATGGCAAAGGGGACCAAGGGTACAAAAAAAAATCACTCATAGTTTACGTCTATGGGAGGTACTCTAAAAAAAGAATTCTTTTTAATTGTTTATTATACCATTTTGTCGGCATAGTTTACATACATATTCGAGCAAAATTACAGCTTTCTAGCATTGATAGTAACTGAGCAAAGCCGCGGACGGACAGACAGACAGACAGACAGACATGGCGAAACTATAAGGGTTCCGTTAGCCATTTTGGCTACGAAACCCTAATAAAAAGAGCTCTGCTTTGCATACATTTTGTATAGCACCTGGAACTCGTCTTATGTTTGTCGAATTGGTTTGTTAGATCAATTTCCCAGAATCGTTTTCTTATTTTCACAGTAGCGGAAAACCCAATCAAAAAAGACCCAGACACAGTGACGATGGAGCTCCTTGTTTTATGTAGTTTTGGCCCTTCGGGCCGATGCAAACTTAACATAACCTAAACCTACCTACGTTTCTGTGTTGATTAAAATTGGGAAAAACGCGATTGTGAAAATAAGATTCAGTAAAAAAGCATATCAGATTCTGGTAAATTGATCTAACAAGCCCGTTTTGGTTTGTTAGGGTAAACACCAGAACACCCTGTATAATTCTAAATACAGTCAAACAGCACATCATAATATCCAAAACCGACCAATTTCTTCTTCAGATTTAATCTCCAAGCAATAGAGTTAGTAGAAAATTGTCAGTTTGTGGTAACTTGATGTGCTGTTACTTGTACTTTGTACCCATTCCATTTTGACCACGAGCATATTAGGGGGCGCTAGTGTAATGGTTGCACAAGGGCGCTACATGGGCTAGAGACGCCTCTGCCCCCCAATATTATAAGTTGATGTAGGTACATACTTACTAAACATATTTTTAGCCATTTTCAGGAATCAGTACTTTATCTAGAGAATTTGTGGACATTTGGAGGCCACCTACTGTGACTGGAGATGGGTGGAGACCCGGGGTGACCACCCTTTCTGTCCCACTGTGTCGCTATCTAGTAGTCAATTAAGCAAACGTGAAGTTGAGGTTTATTCTCCAGTTTGAAAACGATGGCATGTACAATAAATAAGTTAATAACTAAGTATTACGGCTAAGCATGTTTCAGTAGCCACGTGAACCTATTTAATTGTCATACCTAATGACTCGCTATTATTAACATTTTTAGTAGCGACACCTATTGCCTAGTTTTCAAATCGACAACATATGAGCAAAGTCATGTCGTCTTTGGTAGTTTAGCGTGAGCATTGAGGTTTGTGGGTTACTTGACAGGCAAAATATCGCTAGATGGCGTTAGTATCATAAGGTCCCTTTGAAATTACAGCAAAAGGTTGCATTGACCCGAGTCTTCGTCTCGAGCCCTGTAAGGGGGTGGGGATGCCGTTTGAGGTTTTTACCCCTTTCAGTGGATAGCTAGATAGTTATATATTCAGAAACAATATAAATTGTTTGAAATACAGGACAAAAATTAAATATGTACATTAAAGATACAAATTTTACAGACAGAATAATACTATTACATTTACACATGTGGAGTCAGGCGCCGACCATAAAATAAATATGAAGTTGAGGCCGGTGGCCCCACTGGCGTCATATCCAGTGGTTCATCCTCAACCGCCAGCGAGATCAAACCCGCCGGACCCGTCCCGGGGAGGTCCAGCGAGCAATTATCAGCCGGCGGCAAGGTCGGTCATATCCAGGTGTCAGTCCGGTGATTGAAGGAAGGCTGCGAGTGCGAGATCGCGCGGAAGTGCCTTGTCGGGCGGTCTTCAGTAACAAGGCGCCAGCTCGCACAAGCGGCGAAAGCGACATATCCATACGACCAAACATCCAAGCCATCAGGTCTTCAATGAAGCGGCCCAGGAATTCTACGCCTATTTAATTTGTGCTTCCCTGTCAACGATTACTTGTGCGTACATTAACTGCCCCTGCACCGGAGGCCGATTTTGCATACAAAAACTGTCATTTGATTGCGACCTGTCAGAAACGTTAGGCAATACGGGCTCTAGATGGGTTATGCTATCACCTCAAATCCTTCTATAGATATAAAAACAAACCCCATTTCCTCTGACCACACCATGTCCTGACCTGAGAACGACTTTAGCAATTTAATGCATCTTTTATTTAAGTTTTCTAATACAAACTTTTTAGAAGGTTCTTGAGAAAAAATAGTTAACTACATCAACTATCTACATTTCAAAACTTTATAAGTCGTGAAAAAAACCTTAGCTAGTACGTAAAATTACAGTTTTTGGGAATTCCCACAGATACTTTTGGCGATTCCAAAATTTTGGACGAAAGCTGGAAGCGAAGCTGGAAGTCTGGAATAACACACACTACTTTTTATCCCACAAAATTACCATAAGCCAATCTTATGGTATAAAAATACAAAATGTCAACTGCAAAGATTAGACATGTAATTTGGCGCGGGTGTTTTTGTGCAACAATAATAAAATCTAAAACGTAAATTTTAGGAATTCTCACAGGTACTTTGCGAAATCCCCGAATTAAAATTTAACTGCTAGACTACTAACGACTTACGCGTACGATACGAAGCTGCGGGTAAATGCTACTTGGTAATAAAACAAGGTGATATATTTTCTCGTCTATTGCGTAAACTTAGAAAAAGAAGCCTAGAATTTTTCCTCCCAGATGTTTCCTTCTGGCTTCTTCATGGTCCATGATTCCACCGCTGGTTGTGAGAACGAGGTACCTGTAATAAAGTAAGATTCCATTTTATCAATTCCAATTAATATAGCTAATACTAGCAAGTATAGGTAGCGGGCTGTTTTTTTACAAATCAATGTCTCTGTAAGTATGTATCAGATCAGATGTCAGACATTACATCAGACAATCTAAAATGAACATAATACATTCATTTGTTTGCCCCATTATTGTATAAAAGAACAATTTTGAATTTTTTAAATGTCAAAATACAATGTATGTACACAATATAGTCAAGTCAAATAAACCACCCTGTGTCATACCAGGCAGTGCAAAGGTGCCTAATACGCTTGCAGCGTTGCCCCTGATTTTGTATTGAATCATGTGAATGTACTTTTTATAACAGACTTCAAAAAAGGAGGTTATCAATCTGGTTGTATTTTTTTTTATATTTGTTACCTCAAAACTCTTGTCATTTATGAACCGATTTGTTTTTTTTTTTTCGTCTAGGAATGCTTTCAATTAGGTCCCATAAGCACCAAAGTAGGATCTGATGATTGGATCCTAAGGAAATTGAGGGAACTCTTCAAATTTTGTAGGGACACCTATGGTAATTTCGATATATTTAGTAGTAGCTTGTGCATTCACTCTTGAAAATCATCATTTGGTGAAGTGGAACTGATGATGAAGACCACAGTTGTCCATCGGAGTTACTACTCAATATCAAGTATTTCACGGGTTAAATTTCAATTACTTTGCTAATCTATTTATGTTCCTCATAATAAATATGGTGAAATGGAATGGGTGGTGAAGCACCAGGACTCCTCAATAATGAATGTATCTGCATGGGAAAAAGCCATCTTTTGTAATAGATCACGAGCAATTGACATTAAACTATTGTATAGTTCGCACAACGGTTTAAGATGCCTCAGGAAAAGTGGAAGGTAGTCGTTTCCTCGGTCTGTTTGGCGGGGGCAGAGGAGTGAAGGGCGGGTGGGCGTCGACGCCGACACGTTATTGGTTGATAAGTTGCTCTCCACCGCCCGCGCTCCGTTCATGCGTCTCGTGTTCCCTTACGTACATCGCGAAAAAGTTGTTTACTTAATTGTATTTTCATTTACGTTGTAATGGAAAAAATGCCGAAAAATAAAGTTATAACTAGGAAAGCCAGAAAAATGATTTACGACGTGAACTGTTACATAAAAAAAGGAAACAACTAAAATCGTGGGTAAATTAAAGGAGGTAAAAATACAACAGCAGCCACCACACATTATCATTAGAGGAAAATTTAGCAACACCTATCCAACATTTATGCCTGATTGCAAAGAACCTTCTTCGATATTGCAGGATAATAATAATATAGTATCAACATTGCGGGATGACTAATTTGTACCCTATTATTATAATGTTATTATTACATTACATATCTTATTAAATTACATTTACCTAAAATTTACTTATGTTCTTTAATTCATCTGATAAAGGTATTATTTTGTACAAAGATTTTGTGCGCGATTGTACTCATGCACCATTTACCCCCACCAGTTTCCCTGAGCCATCTTAAATCGCCGCGCGGACTATATCTTAGATAATTTACAGTAAAGTGTGAAAAAAATATATTTTATAACAAAAAATTTAACAGACTACAAAAAAACCATGAACAAAATTTTCTACCAGTCTGAAGTCGGTGCCTCAGCACAACCCAGCAGGAGTGATTGAAGCCCAATTATAGGATGTAGGTATGAGGTAGACGACTATAGGTCCACTCCTGCTGGCTCGTGCAGAGGCACTGACTTCAGACTGGTAGAAAATTATTTTCATGGTTTTTTTGTAGTTGGTTAAATTTTTTTTGTTATAAATTTTATTTTAGGTTGCAACCATGCCTAACTGAGAAAAGTAGAAAGTGCTTTGGAATTAGTAAAACTCAAAAACTTAACTTTGTTCAACCAAATGTAACAAAGTCATATTTGCTGTGCTATCGCTAAACAACAGATAAGTGACACTGAATGTCAATTGTATTTTAGTTATGAGTTATGGCATGGTATTTTGTATAGGCAATTTACTTTCTTATTAATCTTATTATATCTAATTGTTTGGGGATTGGGGATAAAATTTTGTTTATTTTTTTGTAGATTTTGTAGCATGTGTGTTGAATATAATTAAATAAATGTATGAAACAGCACTCACAATGTTCACTACAGAGTGACATCAAGTTGTACCATTTATTTATTAATTTAGCACACACTATCAAATGACCAATGACAGTTATTGGTGATTCGCGGTAGTTGTGCCTTAATAGAAATGTGGTGAGAAAAAATAGATTACAAATAAACAGTAAGTCTAGGAATGACTTAAATTATGAGTTGTTCTAAGCGTTTCAACAGCTATCATTATCCTGCAGCATACATTTAAAACCTTCTGCTGGTGTGGCTCTTTTCTTCAATAGATGTGACAGGATAATGATAGTTGTTGAAACACATAGAACCATCCCTATAGCAACATTTATCACTTAAAAAAGATTCTCAATACAATACAAAAGCATTAAGAATAAAGGGCAAAATTAAGCATCAACTAAAGATCAAAGTAGCACTTTCATTTAAAAATACAAAAAAATCTAAGCCATATAGGCAGTGTTTCAGCAAAAAACTTCACATTTAATTCAAATATTACAAGATTACACTACAATATCTATTGACTCTCTATTTGTAATGTTTTATTCAACAATAACAGCCAATTCAACTATTGTAATTCTATAACATAACCTACCATCTTTATAAATGCATGGTGAAAGCCATGTCCGTGAAATAATATCAATGAATATCCAAACAATAATTACCGCCGAAAACATGGCATAACTTGTTAATTAAACTGTTGAATATGAACATGGTGCATGATGCATAGAACTAGGTTAGTTGGGTGGGGATTTTGTTGGCTTACACATAGAATAAACAAAAGCCCAATAACCTACATTACCAAAGCAGATTTCGAATTTAATTCAAAATAATAATAGAAAAATAAAGACGAAATTTTAGAACTTACCCAAACTGTCGGGATGGCAGGAGGTTTGTCCATCTCTCGATGTCATTGATCGGTACATCAAAGCGGGGTGAAATAACTCCACACTTGTTCAATCTTCCAGTAAGGTTGACGACGATTTTGCCAGCTCTGTGATCATCTACAATCTCAAACTCGCCAATGTAGCCGTGCTTCATCATCACAGTCAAGAACTTGACGATAACTTTTGAGCAAGGCCGGATGAGCACTTGCCTTTTACCGCGCTTTTCGGCATTGTGAATTGACTTCAGAGCGTCACTCAATACGTTCATACGCACCATGGCTGTAAATAATAAACATATACCATTGAATTACAGAAAACCGACGGAATTCACTTCACAGACGCAAACGTCAAAACACAATGAAACGAAGAGGTTATCAGATCAACATCATGAAAACTGCGGTTCTATAACTAAAATATTAAATGTTGGATAAAACTAGTTTATTGCCTTTACGGAATATCAAGTTTTCTACAGTAAAAAGTCCATAAGTTCGGTGATTACCTAGGATTTAAAACCCGCCTCGACTACTCGAAATGACAAGGTAGTGCAAAAGAACTTGATAGGTTATGTTTTAACAGAGTTGCCAGCATAACGTTAAGGCGTTTTTCTCTGATTTAAATATGTTTAAACCCTTGAATTTGAATTATTTCAATTAATATTTTATTATTTCATATTTTTAAGTCTGAAAGGAATAAAAAAGATCTGTTTGTAATAGAAAAAAAGTTGTTACAAGTTTTTTTTCTTTGATTAAATTTGATTAAAAGATTTGATTTGTATTTATTAACTAAAAATGAGTTTTATTTTAATAATTGAGACTAAACTACAAATGCAACATTTTCATGTTTGTTTACAACTTTTGAAAATCATTCGTTTATAAAAATGGCCTACACTATTCATGGGCCTCATAGAAATGGCAGCACCGTAGTTTTCCATTCGTTCGTTCATTTGATCTGCAGGCTACTCCGAAACTCGAAACTCGAAGTTCGGGTCGTGCGGTCCCTCTCCCTCTCGTATCAAACAGTGTAAGTGTCAGAGGAACCGCACGACACGAACTTCGAGTTTCGAGTTTCGGAGTAGCCCAGCAGTTCATTCGTCACTCACCTGAAGTTGATTCAGGCCAAACCAAACCAACCAACCACTATACTCGTTACTCGACGACTAACGCGTTTTGCTTGTCTCGACCGTACGCGTCTCGCGTCCATTCTTTCACAAACTTCTTTCAAAGTATTGCGAAAATAAGTTTCAAGCAAGTTCAAAAGTTTCTAAAATAGTATTTAAAAATAACTAACGCTTTAATTATGAAACTTTTGTTAAGGTATATTCTTTTTCGCTGTTCAAGTGTACATAGGAGCAAGTTCTATGCAATTAAAAGTCCCATACAAAGTTGAGTGAACTTGTGAGTAATTCAGTGTCCATTATGTTTAGAGTTGACTAAAGCTAATCCTACAGGTGTGTTGTACGTATTGTTGTGGTATTCAAATCCTAGCAACCAGCAATAATGAAGTTAAAATGTGCCAAGCAGTGGTATCGATGCTGTCGAAGGCACTATAGAGAAACATGAATGCGTAATGAAATATAAAAGTACATTTTTGTGGAGTTATTTTGAAAGTTGTTCCTTGGTGAAGAAAAAGTAGCTGGACGCTTTTCATGTGATGGAAGAATTGGAACGGTTATTCAAGATGTATTCAGTGAAACTTTGGGGAAGTCTTGTGATATGCCTTGTTTGCGTTCACTACACGTCTACAGCAGACAGTACAGGTAATATATAGTGTAGTCAGTACGTTACTATGAATCGTGCATGCAGAATAACAAATTCTTAATTTAGAATGTAATGCATGTCTGCTTTTAAGTTAGTAAAATATTTAAAGTTACTAAAGAAGCTGTAGCTATGCACTTCTGTAAAGTTACTACACATTTGTTTTTGTAAATTCTATATATTATTAACTTTTTAACTCTGGCACAAAAGATTAGGCACTTTTTGTGATCTCTGATCTGTAACCATGAACATTACTAATCAGCCTATTTTTTTTATTATTATATTAATAGGCTTTAGTTAGCCACCCATTACATCAATCTATCAAGACTGGCATTGTGAGACAGTCTGTTTGCCAATTGGGATTATGGCTGCAAACCCGTTATATTTTTAGAAACTTGATTCTATAACAGTCACTAGAAGATACAGATTAATGTCTGAGTAATACGAGAATAAGATGCTTTTAAATCAAAGGTGTTAAGACTTAAAAAAGTCCATTTTCTGTAGCCTCCTGGACACCCATAGATGCAATGCATCAACCTCTATTTGTCTATAAAATTTAATGTTTTGTTTTAAATAATAATTAAGAGAATAATTTTGTAAATTTATAATTATTTTAGATAGTTATCTATAGTTCTTCACTATCATCACTAGCTTTATTCTTACCTATTGATTTACTTAATAAAATATGCTAGGATCAAGGAGGATACAGATAGGTACAAAATCCTGGGTGTGTCAATATCAATTCTGGAAAAAGTAATATTTCATAGGACACAAAAAAAATTTAAATGATGGAGTTTATCATTTTCTATTAATAATACTAAGAGAATTGTGAATAAAGTTGAGGCCATATTCTCAGCTTCTCTTTCCACTGCCATCTTAAATTGTTTAACTAATGGAAATTGTGCCCATGCTTACATTAAAGACTCCTATTGGTTGCAAGCCACTTAAATGATCCACACATGCATGTCTGCTTTTTTGTCTGTTTTTGCCACTAGCAATTCTTATTTTCGAGTACTTGAATAGGTACAACTTGAATATATTTTTTATGTGTTATATTATATCATATTCATTTCTGCCTGCAGAATAGATAGATGGAACATAAACAACTTTATTATCCAACTAGAGAAAATTAAAAGCTATAAAAAATACAGCATGTTAGACATCCATCTTACCTTACCTTTTTATTACACAACTTAAGGTTTGTTTATAATGACTAGCCATGAAAGGTTTAATTCAAGGTGAAATTAATATAAGAAACTCAGGTCTGCAAGCTTTAAAAGATACAACCTTTGATAGTGTATTTTCATACAAAAACATTGGTAATCAAAACCTATATGGTACCTGCCTTCTTCCCTATAGAATTATACAATTTAGCAAAAACTAAGGTCTCTTAAGTACAAGTGTAAAGATCTGAAAATAACTGATTCGCAAAAATAACTGTTTTTCTTAGAAATACTATGAAGTACAAACATAAAATTGCGGAATTTAAAATTTGTAGGAAATCCTTACACTTATTTGGTTTTTTTTTTAAACCAAGGTAACCCTGAGAACTGTAATTTTAGTTAGGTATATCCTATTTGCTTAGGCAAGATAACTAACATTAGAGACTATATGGTACTGGTAGACGCGTTTGTCATCACTATGCTCAAATGAAATGATACACACCTAAATCTTAAACGTAGGCATAGGTAAACCGATGTAAGTACGAACCTTTTCACAATAAACATCCCAGTGGCTTCCTTGATGAAAACAATGATGAACAACAATTACCAATGAACAATGATGACTGAAATACGATTGTAATGTACTGCAGGTCGTACTTACGGGGGTTTGTCTATAACACTAACAGATGGCGTTCTGAGATATCTTTTGACGGCGCTACCGGCTTTTGAATCGCACCGGCGCTAGGTCGGTGTTTTTGTATGAAGAGTGACATTAACATAAATGTTCAGTCCAAATAACCAATCCACGAATATTTTTCGTTTCCAAAAGTATCAATTTGTCACAGTTTAGAACAGTAACTCATAGAATATGTGTCAAAATGTAACTGCTGGTAAAGAAAACTATCTGCAGATTGATTATTGGGACCGGCAGTAAGTAAGTGAACGAACGGTAGACACGTCCACACGCACTAGATGTTCAAACCCCTAGCCCAGACATACGTCGTACGTAACTATGCAAGCGAAATCGCTACATGTCAAGAAATGAGCGAAAAGAACTTTACGTACCTTACGCGTAGTCCCGTTCCCGTTTGCATATATAACTAGGTATGCGACAGAATTTAAGGCGATAAACTAAAAAAAAAACAAATCCTGAGAATTTCGATGGAAGGTAATATGAGTACGTATAGCTCTTCTGGCCGATTTCGGCTACAGCGACTGCTAAAACAATTGGACGAGTGGTCTATGCTATGCTACGTACACACTATGCGGTTAGCCGCGCGGTTTTTGCGTGCCGTCCCACTTCAAAGTATCGCTTGAGTAAGAGACGGCGCGCTCAAACCACACGGATAGCCGTATCATGCCGTATAGTGCGTGCGTACGTAGCCTTTGTCTGCAGCCGGCGGGATTGCGGACCTCGGTGCATTCTTTCACATCACATCTAAGCCATGCCCGTATTGTTTGGTTATTTTCAATATAGCGCCTCAACTCGCACTCATTTGGCTTATTCAACCCATTCAGGGTGAAGCGTTGTTTTGTGTCGTAAACGACAAAACAAAAGTAGATAAGTTAAATAATAATAACTTCATGGTATAATATATTTATACTACATACCTAGGCGCCTCTTACAAGATTATTTAGAGCAGTTTCCCAAATGTTTTTAATTCCTGCGTCTTTTCACCTACGCATTCATACTAATATTATAAATGCGAAAGTGTGTGTGTTGGTATGTTTGTCCGTCTTTCTCGTCGAAACGGAGCCACGGATCGACATGATTTTTAATTTTAACTCCCGTCGCAAAAAGAGGGGTGTTATAATATAAGTTTGACCGCTATGTGTCTGTCTGTGGCACCATAGCTCTTAAACGGGTAGACCGATTTGAATGCAGTTTTTTTTATTTGAAAGCAGGTTTTCTAGCGATGGTTCTTGGACATGTTTTATGAAAATCGGTTCAGCCGTTTTTGAGATATTGAACTTTGAAGTGACAAAGTCGGTCCCAATTTTGGTGGTTAGGTTAGGTTAGTTGGCATAGAGATAGTTTATTTATGGGAAGTTTATAGGCCAGAGAGTGACATGCACAGTGAAAATGCACAGTAGGGCTACTACGAAATTCGAAAATCGAAGTTCATGTCGGTCGGTCCCTCTGACACTTATACTCTTTAATAATGAAAACAAAAAATAAAATTTTTATTGCCTAACATTACTGTTACACTGTTATACATTTTGATCTTATATTATACTTACTTATAACTATGGTATTATTAACAATAGACATTCATGCTGGCACTGGGTACTAAACTCAGCATAATGCTGACCACATGACGTGTCCAGCGCTGATTTTCAGTTTGGCCCCTACACGAGGGGTAAGTACCTAAATAGTGGTTTGCGTTGTGTTCGTTTATGTAAATTTATGTATGTATGTATAAATACGAGAGCGAGAGAGACCGTACGATACGACTTCGGAGTAGACCCTCACTTCCCGAGGGAACAGCGCGAGATAACCAAATTCCACGCGGGCGAAGCCGCGAGCAAAAGCTAATAAACCTATACATTTTTTCCCGCACATAGTTACATAGTGGGTGGGGCACATTGCTCGCAGAACTGATGGCCAATGGAGTCAGAAGGTTCTCGAATGGCGTTCGCGGACCGGGAGACGAGCTGTCGGTAAGCCTCCAACAAGATGGAGCGACGACCTGTTTAAGATCGCGGTGGATGCGGAAAGCACAAGACCGGTCTGAGTTGAGAGCCTTAAGGGAGGCCTATGTCTTTTATTATTTATTACTCATCCTACAATTATGTTATGTAACAGTTACGCACACACCCAAAAAATAAATATGATGCTGTGTATTAATATGAAGTGGTAAATATCGGTGTATTGTACCAAAACTACCTACTTAGTACCTCTTGGTAGGTAGTCTAGTTGATCAAATTAGTTAATTCGAGATCGAGATCTGTAATTTTCTACTGCTAATCTAACTCTACCTACTCTCATTTCAAAGTAACCTTTACCCGCGGCTTCGTACGCGTACCTACGCATAAACTATTAAGTCCAGCAACTGTATTTGAAATTCCGATATTTCATAAAAATTACCGTGGGAATTACCAAAAAATTACAACGATCTATCTAGACCGATATAAGTAAGTAAGCAAAACTTTGTCAACATAGGTCGTAAGAATTAAATACATGTATGTAGTAATGTAATAGAGAGCCGTGGTGGCCTAGTGGTTTGACACATCGCCTCTCAAACAGAGGGTCGTGGGTTCAAACCCCGGCTCGCACTTCTGAGTTTTTCGAAATGCATGTGCGAAATTACATTTGAAATTTACCACGAGCTATGCGGTGAAGGAAAACATCGTGAGGAAACCTGCACAAACCTGCGAAGCAATTCAGGTACGTGTGAAGTTCCCAATCTGCACTGGGCCCGCGTGGGAACTATGCCCCAAGCCCTCTTGTTCTTAGAGGAGGCCTGCGCCCAGCAGTGGGACGTATATAGGCTGGGATGATGAATGTAATACTACTACAAGCACTTAATTTAAACACCCCCAAAATAGGTACCCAGTCCACTAGATACATATTGTAAGTTATCTATAAATATCTTGAAAATAGCCAAATCAACTGTCACAAAATTTCTATCCGACTTGATTTAAGATTTTTTAACCTAAGTACTACATTACATAGTTACATACGTTCGTTCGTTTAAGCTTGTGCTACCTTATTACCTTTCCTTCAGTTACATACCTACACCTGTTCATTCCCGAAATGACGGCGCTGCGGCGAAAGTAGGTACGCCTTCACCCAAAAACAACTCAATCAAGAACTTAATGAACTTCACTAACTTAGAGTGGTGCTAAAATATTTAATGACGAATTAACGTCAGAGCAGCATAATTTGGCTGCATGCGGAGGTGGCGTCAATTAGTAATTACATCAAAGACTACGTCTAGGTAAACCAGCTGGTAACCAAGCACAAGTAATATAACAGCTAAGATAAAACCTTTTTTTTTTCTTTTATAAGAAAAACCTTTGAACTCGTACGTACCCAAAGGAATACGACTATACACACAATTAATTATTACTTAATGTAGGTATGAATTTACATAAAAAAATAAACTCAAACTTGGCGGAAAAGTCTGGAAAACGAAGTAAATCCGAAAAACACTTTATTTCAATTTTAAGAACAAGAGTACATTAAATTTTTTATATTGGCTAGCCCAAAGTGAACACTTATTTACAACATATTTTTTTTTACTTCTCTTACCTATAAAGTTCGTATTTATGCTGAAACCGGGCGACATAATAGTAGATTACTGTAGAGGCCGGGAAGTAGGCGGTTGCCGACCAAGCAGACATAGACCGGATAGGGATGCGAGGCCGGCAACCCCACGTTCCGGCCGAGACTTATATAGTGCTCTTAAACATGGCATAAAATAAAATAAAAAAACAAGAAATGAAGCTAGTCTCGTCGCCCTGTTGTGTGCGCGCGTGTCGCGATAGCTGCTGGCGCGGCGGCTGCAGGCGGTGGTGCTGGCGGCGCGGTGCCGCAGAGCTCGCGTTCAAACAAAAGACGGTCGCATTGCCGGCCAGCGGCTGGGAAAGTTGTATGAAATCTCCGCAGTGCCTGCAGCGCGATAGGTACTTCCCGGCGTATTATTTGTAACACAACGTCAATATCTCATGAGGCCGGGAAAGAAAGGCTTGCAGGCCGAGTATGTATAGACGGCCGAGCGAAAGGTATACGAGGCTGGCATGTTCTTTCACAAAAAGAAAAATAATAAGAACTAGAAATCAATGTTTTATTCGTAAGACAACTAAAATTGTACCGGACTCAAATTATAACTACTATTTATATAAGTGTTTATTTCATTCTAACATGATTTTTAAAACGTTAAACTAATCCCAATAAAATCAAATTGCTATAAAACATGTAGATATCGATGGGTCCTATGTATAAGGGCAAAAGTGTTTTTTTTTCAATTTTGGGTTTTGTGCGTTATATGTATCTATAAACTATATATATTTAGATAGTGGATTAAAAAAACATTGTTATTCAATTATTTTTCGAGTTATCATTGAAGTAAAACGGCCAAACTAGATGTAATTTTAACGTAAAAGGGCTAAACGTACGTTTGATACTTTTACGCGGTAAATCCCGGGCGTTTTTTTTTTTAAATCTGTGGGCATAACTGCCATTTTTAGGTACTTGTACGTCAAGCGGAACGCGGCTACTTCAATGCTACATCGTAATGTGATTGTATTCCTTTTTTTATTTCCCCAAGTATCTTGGGTAACGTATTTTTTACCAAAGATTTTAAGGTTGTATGTACGCGTATATGAGCCAAAGTACCACACATAGATCTTTTTACTGTCTTTTTGTACAAAAGTTTATTTCCCGGAAATTCACGTATATGGGCGTATGTACAATAACTTTTAATGAAGAAATATTTTATTAAAAATTATTCTTTGTGATTGAAGGACAGAGTACTATTAGCTAGTGTGGCAAATTTTAGAAGTCTCGGATACACCATCTCTGAATTACGTCAGTTTTTGACTTTGAAAGCCCGTCCTGTAAAGTAACGATTTTACACTTAAGCCCTTATACGTAGGACGGACTGCAACAATAAAAAAATCACGTTTCTAAACGAAACTTTTGAAATGCCAATGGAACTTACTTGCAAAATGGCTAACGCCCAAGTCCAGTCAATCAAAAAAAAAAACAATGACACTTGTCTATTTTCCCGCCAAAACTTTTTTTATTGTGTTTGCTGTTCGGCTTTTAGGGCCATTATACACGAACTGCAGCCTATTTAATCAGCTACATTAATACTTTATTATGTAAATTAAATTGTAATTTGACGAAAAACGCGTCGGCAATATTTATATATTTACATATAGAATATTCATGGTCCTGTGAATTTATTCAGTAACTAATAAATTAACTTAAATAGAAATTCAGATTATTAATTTCAAGTCGTGTAAGCCTTTACCGTGGATATTTGACGTTTTGCATTGAAACAAAACACTGTTATTTTGCAGGCCTTTTATGGAACACAACATAAACATTACATAGCATGTTTGAGAAAATAGTACATTACTGTAGAGGCCGGGAAGTAGGGGGTCGCTGGCCAAGCGGCAACCCCACGTTCCGGCCGAGGCTTGTATAGTGCTTTTCTCAAACATGACATGAAATAAAATAAAAAAAACAACGCTAGTCTGGTCGCCCTGTTGTGTGGGCTGCTGGCGCGGCGGCTGCGGGGCGGGTGCTGGCGCTGGGCCGTGCGCCGTGTCGCAGAGCGCGCGTTGAAACAAAAGACCTTACTCGACAGATTTGAATAAAATTTTTTTTTAGACTTGCGATTTGGCGCCAAAAATCCGCCATTTTTATTTTTCAAGAATTCCCTATCCAGTGTCACTCGCGTCATCAACACGAATCCAATGACGTATGATTTATCAAAATCGGTTCAGCCGTTGAGTAGTTACGAGAGGACACAGGAATAAACATACATACATACGCGTCAAACACATAACCCTCCTTTTTCGCAGTCGGGTAAAAAGGTGAGCATGTTCGGTGTGCAGTGAATTCCCATCATCGGGTCTAGCTTAAGCAGCAGCAGTAGCTTGGGTTAGTAAAAAAAATCATATAACCTGCTATGAAATGTACATCATTGGTCAGGGAAATTTAGAAATGTAATCAGGGAAAGTCGGGCTCGGGGAAGTCAGGTATTTATTTTAGGATTTGTAGTGGACACCTTGTTATCGTAATTGTGGTCCCACTCATTGCAATGATATAATAATGTCACGGTATAAGCTCCAACTGCCACATCGAAACAAAAAGCTTAATTTTCCAAGTTATTAGCTGTAATTACTTTTATCTCTTAAATTATGAACCTTAATGATAGTTAGTGATTTCTCGACTAGAGTTAGTGACTATTCGCATAATATTTAAAGCTAATATTGTCATAATTTGATGATCGAAAACTCAACAAAAAAACTTAGTTAATTTTGGCTTTCATATTTTGTAACAAATTTTGCAATCAGGTAACTAAGTAGTTTTAGTGAACTTTGGGAAGAAAATAGTGCTCGGTGATAGACAGAACTGGATATGGTAAAAAATAACTAAAATGACTTAAAAATTAAAATAACTTTGGCCGACATTTTTTCGGTATAAATTCATTAAGTAATTTAGTTAATTCTCACTTCAATTCATATGCAAAAACAATAATGTAATGATTGTACTATATTTTTAAAATTGGATTTTGAACACACGCGCACACAACAGGGCGACGAGACTAGCGTCGTCGAGTACTCTCACCTACCTAGTTCTGTTCATGAGTACGATTACAAAAGTCATTAAAACGAAGTATAGATAGACCTCGAACACACATAGCGTGTTAGATATGCATAACAATATTGGGCTTATCACAACTCGTAACTACTTTCCCTTCCCACTTCAGCGTAAAATAATGCTAATGATATTTTCACCATTCATTCTTAATATTGGCTTTTTACATACGAGTACTAACTTTATCTGCTAGTTCGTTCCCGTGGAAAAATAAATAATTGGTTAGCTGGTGTGGAAATTTTGAAACATCTCTTCAAAATACACCTCGATGATCCTCAATGAATGTGTCTGCCATATTTCAAATCTCTAGTTCTACTGGTTTGGGATTTGCGTCGTCTGATAGTTTTTATTGGGCATAGAGAGCAAAGGGCAACAGCTGGATGAAATGACTGCTAAAACAACGGTTAGGGATAAGTACTGAACTCAGTACTGAATATATAAGAAACTGTAGTAAAAATACTACCAATGTATACTACCAAGCTGCAGCCTAAGTGAGAAACATGTACAATAAGGACTCTTCAAGGACGTGAGGCTGTTGTAAACAGAAAGGTTTTTAACAGAAATGCATTCAGGGGCACGCACAGGAAAGTGCATAAGTAGGCAGGTGCCTTTCAGATACACTGTTTTGTTGCAATAATATATCCTCCTGTTTCCATAATAATGCAGTCACATCCGTGTCGCCCTGTCATTAAAAAATCAATGTGTGTGTGTGATTCATGTTATCTAGATGACCCAAAGTAAACGCTCAAAGTTTGATGCTTAAAAATTCCGATACTAAAATAAAAACTTGAAACTAAAACACCGGCCGACGCATCTTACACAAGTTGTAAGAGTACAGTTACGTGTTCGTGTTACTACATTGCGGCTTGGCCATAAGCTGTGAGAAACTACCTTCTTCCAGTCGGTATCTGGCAAAGTAGGCGACGAGCGGCGGTAAACATCATCATAAAGACTCGAGGCTCGGAAGAAGGCTGCAGGAGCTCTCCTGTATGGAGTTATTAATATTAAAACGCGTTGCGGGCGAGTAAATACCGTCAATGAGGCAACTCAGTATGGCGACAAAGTTCAATGGCTCTTGCTCCCCATTTGTCTTAGGTTCATGAGCATCATTAACAATTTGTTTTCTATATATGCTGTCGTGTAGTAAGATAATGATAACAATAACGTTACTCTATTGCGTAATACCTTTTCCTGTAACATAGTTGACCCTTCACGATAAAACTTACTTCATGAAATAAAATAAAAATGTACCTAATGTGGCACATAAAGTGCACATTATTACGGTTTCGTAGTCAAAATGGCCCACACGGTATCCTTGCATTTTTCACTCATCAGTCCATAATAATTATGTAGGTGTAGCGAAATCATGAAATCGTGAATTAAAAGTTAATAGTGAATACTTGCCGCATATTAGTTAGTAAACACTGTTTTAGCGCGCACGATTAAAAAATATCTTTTTAACAGTAAGAGTTAGGCCAATGTAGTCGTTACAGAACAAATAATAACAGGAATACATTTTTTATCATAATTAAGCTTTGAGTATTTATCTGAATAAATACTCGAAAGTAATTATGTTACCTACCACACTCGCCTGTTTTTAGTCTTTCGCTTTTAGTTGTACACATGTTACATTTTTGTTGACTATCTAAAGGTCTGTATAATTGTGCTACGTGTACGTTATCGAGATTTCTGGGACAATACAATACCTAATAACTAGGTGACGTTACGTGCCTCTGACATCGTAAGATATGCTGGTGACAGGTCCCCAAAGGCTGTGTGACGTTCTAGGCGCCAGCAACCCTCGCGACCCTTCTTAATTATTCATTCGGCCCAACCAGATCGTGATTGTGTAGATCCCTACCGACACACGTGCCCAGATTTAAGAATAAATCAATGCGATATAACGACATTACCAGACACTAACAAATTATCCAAATAACACATTATTTCCAAAGTTACCTATAGTGAGGAAGATTTAATATTGAATAATTAATGAGCAAACAATCTCCTGCCTGTCTGAAGTTTCTACGGAGCGTTTAAAGAAATACATTGGAAGGAAACCGATCGCTTTGGGTGTTTCCAAGATTTTACGACAGCCGCTTAGCGCGAAGCGAATACCAAGAGTGCGTAAGTAAGTACCTTATCGACTATAAATTATACACGACTCTTGAACAGTCAAGTTCGCCCTGTATTTTCTCGTTTCCCCCCGTTCGTTGTTGTTACCGTTCAAAAACAACTGTCATTAATTAGCTTTAATTAATTACGTAATCTAAAGGATCTGAAACGACTCAAAAATATCGATACACAAAGTTTATTAGATGTTATTTATGAAATTGTTCATATTAGTAATATCTTTCTAAAATAATTCAAAAGTAGGACAACTACTTTATAAAAAGCTGAAATCACGATCGCTTATGAGGCGATGCATGGCGTCAAAATTCTCAATAGACTTACTTTGCACAGATACAGAACATAGCCGTGACTCATGATTCACAGGATACGGATTTGTGTCCTAGTCCTGTCGAAGTTTCCTGGGTCAAGCGACTAACACGGGTAACAGGATCGATTATTTTCTATTTTTACCCATAGTCGTGCCGTGCAGCTTTGCAGTCGCCTGAATGAATCGAGTCTTCGTTATAACAACAAAGGACGATGTGGATGGTCATCATGGACCGCTGAAAGCCTTTTTTTTTTGTTCATGTCTGGTTATTGTTAAACACATGACAATCATAATCAGTCCCACATCACCCCTGTGATAAAAATAAAACGTAAGATCAAGGTTGTATTAATACATTTCGTACGATATAATAAAAGACATTATCGATTGGATATTTTTCAGAGTAAACGCGATATTTTTATGGCCATAGCTCATTTCAAAAATTATGAGTTACAAAGCATTCACTCTTGGATCTGTCTGATTACTGGCACTTGAGGTATCCCATCTTAGGCCTCTAGGTTGGCAACGCATCTGCAATCCCCCTGGTGTTGCGAGTGTCTATGGGCAGTGGTGATCTCTTACCATCAGGAGACCCACTTGCTCGTTTGCCAACCAGTCGAATAAAAAAAAAAAAAAAAAAAAAAAAATATCTGGTCGGTAGTAAAATTGAATCCCCAAAAATTAAATTTACGTAAAAAAAAGTATGAGCACAAAGTTCCGTGCTTCTAGACTTAGAGATTTTGTGGTTTTACAATACGCCTAGACAGAAATATAGTAATAAAAAGTTATCTTAAATATGTGCTATTCCAGAAATACAGCTTTAAGCGGGTGCGCATTTTTTACACATAACTTTTTAAGTCCTATTATCGGAAGTCCGAAAATGTTTCTCATGCCATTTTACATCAACATGGACCCGCTTTAAACGTACCAAATTTCATTGAAATCAGTCCAGCCATTTTAGCGAGACAAAAGCATGCACACGCACACAGGAGCTTTCTTATTTACGATTTTGAATGTAAAGTTATCTGGAAACACCAGACCAATTTTATTGTTGATAATCTCTGCGAGTTAATGTTGTGCTCCAGTTTAAAATAAACTTTAAAATAATAGTACATTATTGCAGAGGCCATGAAGTAAGGGATTGATGGACGAGTTCGGGGTAGACGATAAAACGGTACTTCCGATAAAAGTTTTGTCATAATACTTCCGCGCTATAAGTGATGTCGCACGAGAATTTAAATAACACTACCTACTACTACTATTAGACCGTGATTTGATATAATGAGAATTAAAGATCTGCTATTATAAATTGTATGTAAATTTTTACGTATGTATATTCAGAGCGGAATTTTCCTGCCATTTTTTGACCTGTCATAGTGACCGATAAAACGAGTCCAGCAATCCCTGTTCTGGCCGAGGTTTGTATAGTGCTTTTCTCAAACAATGTGAGGAAATATTTCATCCATCCATCGCATCGCATCGCATCGCATCGCATCGTATCGCATCGTATCGCATCGTATCGTATCGCATCGCATCGCTTCGCAAAGCATCGCATCGCATCGCTTCGCATCGCATCGCAGTATCGCAAATGCTTACAGAGTAGTGGTGGTTGGCTGTTCGTAATTTTTCCTTTGTCAGTTTAATGTTAGTAAGCAAAATTAAAAAGTTAGAGCAGCGGACAATAATGGATTTTCATACATACTTCATGGCCTAGGCCAAGAAGTTATGTAGGGAGGTGGTAGGGAGCCATAAATGAGAAACTTCATGTCTCCATTTCGTGACATTAACCAATACATTTCCGAGCATGTTTGAGAAAAATAATTTAAAAATACGTTTTTCTATTTTAAATTTGAATGCAGGACATTTTAATTCAAACACGGATTTATTTATGAACCAAATTTGTGCCGCAGGCTGAACCTCGTAAAACATTTTACTCACTGTTCAGCTTGTCGCAATGTGCCAACCCCACGACTATCTACCGCTAATCAATTTCTTACTGCTTGGAAGGATTTCCCTCTTCGGTTTTTATTTCTTTTGGTCAGTCAATCATTTGTCGTCTCACTTTGCACGAACTTTTTCTAATGATACCTATATTTAAAAAAAATGTTATCACTTATTCTCAAGGTTAACTTATTAGGTAACAAGTAAATTTATTTAAGAATATAAACTTATAGAAAATACAATCATATACCTAAGAGCTAAATACTACTAAATAATAAAGGTACTTATTAGGTAGGTATCTAAAAATATATTTATTTGTTAGTCGTCGCGGTCTATGCTTTACCTAACTAAGAAAATGCATGACCAATATTTTAAACATTTATTTTTCGAAGCATACATATGAACCTACATAAACTAGTCAATCGGTTCGGTGGTTGTATTGTACGTTCGAAGTCCATCTACTAGCATCACTTTACATTGTGTGTGGTTTGTACACAATCGATTTCTACACTCACCGCACATAAAATGGTTTACATAGACACTAATATATGAACCGACTAGGACAACTGCTCCCGACACTGTAAATTATAAATTGGAAAAAGCCTGTGACGTGAATGTGACCGACTTTGTGTAATAAATAAGTAAGGGGTTTCGGTTTGGTGTAATTATTTGCGGCTTGTTTAGCTTACATTCGGAAATATAATAATCGGACAATGTAAAAAAATGTATTCACGCAATTAACTGTTGGATTAAAAATGTTTTACTTTACCTTAAGATTGTGAATTGCAATCTTAGAAGTTAGGACCTTTTTTCCATTCTGTCTCAAGTGAGACAGGATTCCTATAAGTATTATGTTAGAAAGTACATCATACAGATCCTACGTAAAATGAGTCCGAAGTAATTGGATTAACTTTTGTATTCCTTATTCAAATTAAAATACTCGGTGCTTTATTGGTAATTCAACCTTTTTCATAAACATTTTTAAAACCAACTCTAAGCCCAAACGTGACTTATCATAGATAGATAATCACTGGAAATATATACGCGCTCCCCAAACTGATGCTGTAAACAGCTATGCCTAGTCGTTAAGTACCTAATTGTAAATTGTGCTGCAAATACTGAATTGGAATCCCGTCACCGAGGAAAAATAAAATAACCATTATAAAACCAAGATCTATTTTGGGAGTTAAGCTTCGATTAATAAGTTAACAGTTTACTACTTACTTTAGTAACGCGGTATTTTTAACACTGATCCTTTTAGTATTATTTTTTCAAAGACAGCATGTTACCTACCCACCAGCTACACCAAGTCTGGTTTGTTTTTTAGGAGTTCTTTCAAAGCGGAACTCTACCAGTAGTTTTTCTTTGCTTTGCTAAGTTTGACAACGCACTACTAACATTACATTTTTATGATGCTCTAAGATGTTATACCGTCACATAGACTTTATCATTCAAAGCTTAATACTTACTTAGCTTACTATATTTTGTTGTAGGATTTTTTGCTGCACAATTAACTAACTTGCGGAAGTAAAGCAAACAATTCAACTAGCCATTTGACCTGAATAGTTAATTTTCGAGTTCTAGGAATCGTTCGATTTAATAATGGGGTATTTTGTATCGTTACAGGATGTGCGTATTCAAAGCTTTGACCTTATTTGTAACCGACTTAAAAAAGGAGGAGGTTATCAATTCGGTTGTAGTTGTTGTTGTCAGAACTCCGTCATTTATGAACCGATTTGTTTTTTTTTGCGTTTGAATGTCTTTAATTAGGTCCCAAGAGCACCAAATCAGGATCTGATGATTGGATCTTAAGGAAATCGAGAGAACTCTTAAAATTTTGTAGGGACACCTATAGTAAATTGGATATATTTAGTAGTAACTCATGCATTTGCTCTTGAAAAATCATCATTTGGTGAAGTGAAACTTATGACGAAGACCACAGTTGACTATCGGAGCTACTACTCAATAACATACTTTACTATTTCACGGGATAAATTTTAATTACTTTGACAGAGTTGCTAAGCAATTTATGCTTCTCGTAATGCATATGTTAAAACGGGTGGTGATGGTGAAGCACCAGGACTCCTCAATAATGAACGTCTCTGCATCGGAAAAAGCAATCTTTCGTAAAAGGTGACGAGCAGTTGATATTAAACTATTGTATCTTAGTAAAAAAAAAAGCGTAAAAAAAATATAACAAAAAATTTAACCGACTACATAAAACCATGAAAATAATTTTCTACCAGTCTGAAGTCGGTCGGTGCCTCAGCACGAGCCAGCAGGAGTGATTGAATTCCAATATAAAGTGCGTAGGTGAGTTAGATGACTATAGGTCCACTCCTGCTGGCTCGTGCTGAGGCACCGACCGACTTCAGACTGGTAGAAAATTATTTTCATGGTTTTTTGTAGTCGGTTAAATTTTTTGTTATAATTATATACATTTATTACCATAGTCGAAGTTAATCAGGTCATACAAATAAACGGTTTTTAAATAAGTATTATCCTAGATAAGGGCTTAGGTTTGTTACCCGGTTTTTACTTTCTTTGCTTTGTTTCTGTGTATATGATTGTATATCTGTATAAATATACTCCCTTTAAATAGTATGAACTTTATATTTTATTATAAAGGGAACATTAAATATACGGAAGAGACTTACATCATATTGTTAAGGCAAAATATTAATTGTCAAAAATACTCTATCTATCTCTATGGCATAAAATAGCTCAAATACTTTAGCACCGTGGTTAGTCTGGTTCATAAATATCGTCGCGTACGGCATTTAAGTGCCTATCGAGGTGGAGCGAACCTTCGTCATGGTTCAGAAAAGTTTTAAAATTAGTGCGGGTGCGCCTTCTGTGTTCTTTAAATCCGACTTCTAAGCCATTATTATGTAGATAACGTACGTCACTTTAGCGAAATTTATGTTAATCATTCAGGGACGAATACTGTTTCTCTTCCATCTCGAGCTGGTTCACATTTTACTGGCAAAAGCTTTTTATAGCTAAATACTTCCGCAGTGACCCAAAGTGAGTCTTGGCCTCCAACACCAGATTACGCCACGCTTTGCGATCTTGAGTCAAATCTTGCCAGCCTTCGACCCCAAGGTCCAAAAGGTCTTTCAGGACCTCGTCCCTCCAGCGGTACCTAAATAATATTTGTAATAAAATTTATAACAGGTAGGGTAGGTAGTACCTACCGTATTGCAGTAATTTCAAACCCAAAAAAATATAAATTTACCCCGAAATGGTTAATTTGTGTGAAAATTCAAAACCTTACCTGTGGAAGATTTGAATTTCAATATGGCATCAGACCAGAAGAGTCAGCTTAGAACACAAAAAACTCTTTTGCATTTTATAGGCTATCACACGTACTTACTTACCATAGGTGCATTTTACGGTCACGAGAAAAAGCCGCCCGTATGTAGGACAACAGCGAAAGGTCATAACTTATTTATGTGTTAAATAAGAAAGATCGATGGTTACATATTTAGGTACAGTCAAGTGAAAAAATATGAACTTACTAGCCCTTACCCGCGACTCCGTCCGCGCAGAATTCGTTTATCGCTATCCCGCGGGAACTATGCAATTTTCCGGCATAAAAACTATCCTATGTCCTTCTCCGGGACTCAAACTATCTGTATACCGACTTTCATCTAAATCTGTCCAGTGGTTTAGACGTGATGAAGTAACAAACAAACAGACTTACAAAAGTTTCGCATTTATAATATTATTAAGTAGGAAGTAGGATTCAAAGTTTCAAAAATAAGTACCACAGACTCTTATTTCGACGCAATAAGGCCGTAGTAACAATTTTTGAGTGGTTCGAATAGATACTTATTTTTGCACTTGACTGTACATATGTACCATTCATATGCAAGTTTCTTATTTATGTCAGTGCTGCATGCGTCAGGGACCGTGCCTTGAATGCTTTAGTTAGTCCAATAAGCGGACTTGTCCTGTTATGTGTTGGTAGGGGTACGCAAAGCATATATGTGTAACTGTAAGTGTTTGTGCTGACCGGTTGCGCCGTGCGGTCATACGCTTGCGCTCGGAGAACGACAAAAGTAATTTAAACCTTTAATGATATGGAACTGCGACTCCGCTTTCGTCACAAAGTAGGGTTTCCTCCATAAATAGGCGCTGGAATTTGATTTATTTTAGAACCAACAGGGGCAGCGTGCATCTTTGACGAAAAAACAAATATTATGCAGTTAAAACATCTCATTTATTTTAAATACCAAACTATATAAACATACAATGGGGTTAGTCGTTATCAATAACAACAATATTGTATTCAATATTGACTGATTTCATTAAAACTTAATCCATATTTTTAAAATGTTTATTTATCACGTTGCTTTGAACTGAACAGCCGTGTTGCTTATATGGCTTCTTTATAAAACGAACATGAAACCACTGAGGGTGAAAGGCTTCCTTATGCATTAGTTATGGTTTCAGAGCAACTCGCAACAAAACCTTTCAGCATTTTATTAATGGGAATTTCAATTGGGTGCCCACATTTTTAACAGATAATCCTTTACAGGCTTGGTAATTAACATTGTGTGAAATAGCAAAATATGTAATGAATGATTTACAACATACAACCACTTTTAACACGGACAAAAAGATATATGTAACTTAAATATATGCAATCGATTCATTTCAATAGTGAATTTCTTTGACAGGCATTATCATATCACTATGATATTATTGTATAAGGATTTCATAGTGCATCACGATTCAATTGGTTCGATAATACAATACGGTATTTGACTATTTTGTATACGTTATATAAATTAAAACTACACAATGCCTGTTATCGAATAGAAAAACAATTTTTAAGCTACCTTTACAAATAACAAAGTTATAAAGGTTTGAAATTCAAGATTAGCCAGTACCGCCATACTTGATGCATAGAGAAAAGCGTTTGAAAAAGAGACAGGTATATAGATTTTTCAAAAAATCACTATAAATCCAATTTTCAACCGATTTAAATTTTTTCGTCGCTAAACACTATCTGTTTATCTATATTTTCATAATAATATTATGATATGGCAAAATCAGGAGTTGCCAAATACCGTATTTTAGCATAGGAATAGCTCAATGATATTATTCCCCCGTACTATAGGTACTCTATTTTTTCTAACATGATTCAAATGACACAGCCCACCTGGTAGACCCAAACCGCTCAACACAAAGCGGAAGTCAGCCTCGGGTGCAGTGACAAAATAAAAAACTTTGTGAGCCAGGTACTAACCAAGTACCTACAACCTACGCTTGTTTATAAGGAAACATGGAAATGGAAATAGATGTAGTGGTAGGTTTTTTACAATGCACGTGCTCGGAAAGTGCCTCTTGACGTGGGTCAACATATCCATAGAAAATTAGTGATTCCTGCACGCATCCACAAGTGTGCAGTAAAGTTGTATGGGCTTTACTTACCGCACTTAAGTGCGGTAAAGTAACTTTTTAAATTGCCAAATGATGTCCAAAGTATTGTTAAAAAAATAAGTCTAAAGAGTCGTTATAGTTAGGCTTTGAACAAATAAGAAAACGTTTGATGCAACCAACTGAATATTTACTGATAAGATAAACGCGACAGAAAAGAGAACGTTATTTTTTTTTTTTCATGTAAACTCGTATTTTAATTCCGTCTAAAGTTATGAAAAAAAAGGGAATAAATTCTTGAGTCCAATTCGGACCGTGCGACGTCAAGCGCGCGCACTCGAAAGTTAACCAATGAGCTTCCAGTGCGCGCGCACGACGTAGCACGAACCAATCATGGTTACCCGTTCGCGCCTGTCATGAAACCCCGCCAAAGTAATGTTCATGAGTTCAGTCCGGTGAATTAATTTTTGATGAGTAAATTAAAATGAAGAGTTTAAATGAAGAATTTTTATCTGACTTTACGCTGCCTTACGTCCTCCACGAAGCACATATTGTCAGTGACAAACTCAATGCTGAACAAAATACGTGAACTACCTAACACATACCTAATACATACCTAAGTTAATAAACATCGTAAATTGATAGAATAATCTACTTCTACACGCATGGATATTATAACATCTACCGGTATGTCTTATTCTTATTTATTTGCTTTTCTCTATTAGAATTAGTGAACCAGTTTTGATTTATTTACAGTTCCAAAGCCAAAAAATCTCAGATTTACGGTAACTTTTTGTTAAGAGCTGGTAGATTAGATACATAATACATATACTTGATGTTACTTGACTATTACAGGGATTTATTCACGGGTTGCACTGATATTTAGCATTATAGGAGCGTGCACTCCTCCATAAGGACTAGCCAATATAAGTGTGGAAAATGTCAAGCAACAAGGGCTAATAATTAATCTTAAAAAATTACGATACTAAAACAGTCTTCTTTACCTATCATTAGTAACTGTAGCTGTTCTAATCTTCTGAGTCAATGATTGTTATGAAAGTTGGTTTAATAAAGTGTATACGTTAACGATTTTGGTTCGGCATGCATGTCGGTATGTATATCTACCGCCTGCTACTGTAGTAAAAGGAGTATGGCAAATAAATGATGTAGTCACTGCCTCGATTTTTTTCCTCGCTTAATGCATTGTAAAACGTTGTATGATATACGTGTCGAAAGTAGGAAATTCCCAACTCGTGCCGGCTCAAAACACTCGCTTCGCTCGTGTTTCAAGTTCTCCGCCACTCGTTGGGAATTGCCTACTTTCCGCACTTGTATCATAAATAACTATTGTGACATTCATGAGTGCTTGTCATAGCCTAAATTGAATAAAGTTATTTTTTGAATATAAATTTTGAAAAAAATCCTTTTAAAACAAAATAAGTCTTTAGTTAATTTAGTCATTGTAGAGTCGAAAATTTGAAATAATACTGTCTTCAATGCAGATCTCATACATTTATACGTGATACCACGTAATTACGTAATACCACGTTTGTTCAAACATGTACCCAAGAGCATCGTCCTAATATTTGTTCAAAAACATAATTAAACTAAGTATACAATAAATAAATACCATCAAATATGTACACAAAAGCACACTGTCTTAATATCATATTTTTAATATAGTTTCATTACTGGTAAGACATAGGACAGCCATATCGAATGTTTTTTACATTTTAAATAAAATATTATAATAAACGATGGGAATGCATCAAGTTACAGAACATCAATCTCACAGAAAAGAAGTGTTTCCGTTACGTGACTCACACCTGTGGCACGTTGAATCGATGCCCGCGACCACTAACATACTAAACAGATAGTTGCTAGCAGCCATTTTTATTTTCCAAGAAATCTCTAGATCTACTCCTTACTGTGATCTACAGATAATTCAGAGTGATAAAGTAATATTGATTAAACTGAACCGTACAGTTAGGTAGAATAGATTATGCGATTAAACGTTCGCATTCCTGCATAAACCACATGAACGACCTATTAATATATTCGTCACACACGAAAATAGAGTTTCAAGCTCTAACTTTGGATTTCATGAATACAGTGTTAAGGCCTCGGTAATCCGGACTCCCGCTTGTTCGGTGATCGCTGTAATCCGGCCGGGCAATGGGCTTCGCGGGTGTATGTGCGGGCTGCCATGCCATGAGCCAATGCGTCGTCAGTCTATTGTTTATCGCCTTTTGTGTATTACGTACAGTGTCAATTACATACTATAATCCGGACGCCTCGATAATCCGGAAAGGGTCTTGTTTTTGCCTCTCCGGATTACCGAGGCCCTACTGTCTATTGTTCTAAATATGCCTTGTTGATCTACGTTCATGCCTAACAGGCGTGTGTATGTTATGTTAACTTTTCACCCACTTTTTTCCTTTTGTTTGTGGTACACAATGACACATCACCCATTAGCCATTGTTGCCCAAACATCAGCAATTTCTAACATGACATCAATATAAAGTCGGCCTTGTAAAAATGACAATTAAGTGATATGAATGTCGGCGCCCGATCCGAAACTCCGACAACATCATGAAGTTCATACATACCTAGGCATATCATGATGATATGCGTGTAAAAGATATGGCAATTTGACAAGACCAACGTATTCATACATATTCCTAGCTTCAAACCAAGCACATCGTAAAGTAGTTGCTGGCTTGGTCACTTTAGTTTCAGGAAAATTATTGTAGGCATATTAATTTTCGGTATTATAGTTTTTGGGTTATAAGCTTTCGATGAGTTTTTAAAGATATGGCGACTGTTAGCGAGTAAATTCATGAAACGGCTAGGAATTTCATGATCTGACGCATTTTACGATCGGGCGACGATATAAACAATGTTAGCATAGTGCTACTCACAACTAATGCCATTCTTGCTAAATAATTTTTCATACTTACTAAAAAAAACCAGCAAAGTGCAAGTCAGACTCGCACACGAAGGGTTCCGTACCATTATCTATACAACATTAGACTTAAGCAAAAAACTAAAAAAAAAAACGTTTGTTGTATGGGAGCCCCCCTTAAATATTTATATTAGTTTAATTATTTCATGTGGAAGTATTCTGTTTTTGTCTGGTTGATCCCTAAACCTATCTTGGACGCCTCTTGCTCCAAGACCCTGGCCGCTTCGGCCACCTCCTCCCGGCTTTCCCCTAATAAAGCAAGGTCATCCGCGTACCCTATCACCTCGTGCCTGCCGCTCAACTCAACACCTACGTCCAGTGCTAAGACATTCCTGACGACATGTTCTAGGGCCAAGTTGCCCCACGCCCCACGTACGCTCTTTTGGCAGCCCGATCCTCTCCCATTCGTAGTAGGTGGCCGAACCAGCGAAGTCTGTGTGATTTTGTTACGCCGATGATGTTGGGTTCAGCCACCAGCTCCTGGATCTCTCTGTTTTTACGGATCCTCCACGTGCCGTCGTCTCTCTTGACAGGTCCCAGGATCTTACGCAAGACCTTCCTTTCCGCTACAAGTTGATATTCCTCTTTTTGTGTTAGTGTCCAGGCCTCACAGCCTACATAAGGACAGCATACATAAGGACAGGTCTTACGACAGTTTTATAGATCCTTGACTTTGTATTCCTGCTGACAAGCCTGGACACCAACACCTTGTGGAGACCGGCTGGTCGCCGCCCGGTTGGGTGACCCAGGTACCGCTGGGAGGACAGTGTCCAGGCGGATCTGCGACGTCTCCAAGTCGACGACTGGCAAGAGGCTGCGCACGATCGGGACAGAAGGCATGCTCTCGTTTCGGAGGCCAAGACACTCTTTGGGTCCCTGAGCCAAATCAGTTAGTTTAATTTAATTATTTATTTTTAAAGTAATTACAAACCTATACAACTAAAGATTTTGTGAATATTTCAAGCGTCTATTTATTGCCGTCATTAATATAAAGTAAAAAAAACGGCCAAGAGCGTGTCGGACACGCCCAAGATAGGTTTCCGTAGCCATTACGAAAAAAATCAAGTAATATTATTTGCGTTATAACACAATTACACTTAACACTTACCACAGTCTTAAAATCTATTACCAGAAAAAGAGCGTATCTTCACGGCGCTTACGTTCTTTTGTTGAGAAGCGCAGTTTTTCGGCAATTACTCAAAAACGGTAAAATCTGATCATGTTGAAACCAATTTTCGTTGAAAGTATTTATTAAGCCTTTCCATATTTTTTGGACAAACGGTTTACAAGATAGAGGGGGGGGGGGACACATATTTTGCTACTTTGGGAGCGATTATTTTCGGAAATCTTCACTTAATCAAAAAAGTTTTTGAGAAACCTTACTATCTTTTCAAAAGAGCTGTCGAACTATGTGCCACGCGTTGATGAGTTATTATTTTTTTTTTTTATTTCTGTTACGTGTATCGTGTATGGAGTGCCAGCCAACTATAAATATTTATTTTTGTAATTAAATAGAAAACTAAATAGCGGCTTTGACAAGACATCTGTACTCCAAATTTCATTGATATACATCTTAAGTACCTAATATTAATATTATAAGGATTTCGTATTTTATACGGAATCTTCCAAGTTTAGGTATATTTTATACCTTAGGCTTCTATTTACTCTTAAACTACAAATAATTCTCAAGTAAACTTAGCCGTTATAGTTTTCCTTGAAAGTTTGATATACTTGCTACCATTCTGAATTTTTTCAAATTTTTCCACCGACCGGTTTAGATTTTAGAGGGGGGGGCGCTCGATTTTAATGAAAATTTGCACTTTAAAGTTGAATATTTCGCAAACACATCAATGAATTGAAAAATCGCCTTTGCAAACCCCTAATGGTTGGGTAACACTATAGGGTTCGATGAGAAAAAAAAAATCAACCCCACTTTACGTCTATGGGAGGTAAACTAAAAAAATGTTTTTTCTGAATTTTATATTGTACCATTTTATCGGCATAGTTCACATATATATCCGTGCAAAATTACGGCTTTCTAGCATTTTTAGTCCCTGAGCAAAGCCGCGGACGGACAGACAGACAGACATGGCGAAACTATAAGGGTTCCGTTTTTGTCATTTTGGCTCCGGAACCCTAAAAACGGCAAAACAATCGCGTTTGCTGTATGGGAACCCCCTTAAATATTTTTTTTATTCTGTTTTTAGTGTTTGTTGTTGTAGCGAGCGGCCACAGTAATACATAAACTGTGAAAGTTTCTAGTGTCTAACTATTACGACTCAAGAGATGAGCCCTGTGACAAACGGACGGACAGACAGACAGACAGCGGAGTCTTAGTAATAGGGTTCTGTTGGCACCCCTGTACAATAAATAAACTAATACCAAACTAAATTTTTTCATGATTCAGTAGTTCCTTTAATCCCTAAATTGGGTACCTACCCTACCATATTCCTAAAATTATATATCAATTTTGATTTTTAAAATCACACACACACAATCACTTAGTACAAAAATAACTTGGGTTGTTTGCCATCGTCATATATACGCCAGGTAGGCGAGTCCTATTAGGCTTTACTTGGATAAACATTTACGAATACGAACGCAGAGGATTAGTAAAAATAATGCGTAAAGCTTTGAAATAATTAACGTTGGGTATCTTCGTCGTTAACCGCAGACTAAATTATTGCCGCGGTAATTGCCATGAATATAAAAACTAAAATACATAATTATGATAAGCATGGCACATTAGATTTTCCCGTTTTGTTGATTTGCTGGCCAATATACATCGCAGATTTAGTAATTTAGTAATCTTGACAGCGAAATCTTGTGTATAATTTATATCGCATATCGCCTTGTCTTATAGGCTAAGCTTGTTTCTAGCTCAAGTAAACAACTGACAGCGTAGACTGTACAACAGCCGAGATAAATAGTACTCTCTGCCAAGGACCTAGTTAAATCCCCTTAGGAGTACTGTATGTAGCGGCTGAGAAACGTGGACGCAAATCGCTATCTTTATGAGTAACTTTGAAACTTGTCTTCAAACTCAAGAAATCCGACATTGCCAACTACAAACCACTATCCACTTTTATTAAAATATTTTAATTAAAAATTTGCTAAATAAAATTGTGTTTAAAATGTTCATCTATCAACGTTTATTTTACGAACAAACATCTGCGTACCCGCTTGTTGTATTAAATTAAACTTTGTAAACAACTGTTTCGCTTTACAAAAACTCAAGCTGAACTGCCATCAAAGAATGGGAGTAATATACTTAATTGTTTAACTTAAATTCTGCTTTTACTTACAAAATCTACGTATTATTAGTCTCATAATCATAATAAATAAACTCTGAAGTGACAGTAAAGTGGGAAAGAATGAAGTGTTATGTTTATGTAATGATACGAATGTTGTGACATTAAAATACCGTCCAAAGAAGCTCTATTATAAACAGTACCGTCTCAATCAATGAATTATCAGTGAAAATATGATTGATACTTAATTTCACTAACTTTCGTAAAGGCATTGTAATAAATCAAAATCACTTCGTGTTTAGATTTAAAATATTTCGTTTGAAAATTTATATGTATTTCTTGATCTTAATGAAAAAAGATTTTTTTTTAAATATTTTCTAACATTTCTACGAGTTCGTGACATATTGTAACGTAACCTAAAATCATCCACATTTTCGGCTATCGTCGAAAAACGGAGGTAAATGCTTGTTGTTTTGCACCGTGAAACGTAAAAACGATGCAATTTCTATTTTTAGATCGTTGTCGGATCTTTTCATCGATAGATATTTTAGTTTAGGTACTACAGCTTTAGAAATTAACTAGTATGTATTGTTTAAATTAGTTATTCTACAAAAATAGAGAAACAAACACAATTTACAAAAGTTCAGACTAACTAATTAGTTTATGTAACTTTATGTTTTAGGAATCGTGCTTTAGCTTCGTGTAATTCATGTTCATGATGAATGATTTTCACAATCATCTTATTTATTAACTTGCTTAACCCCGCAACTTCACTATCATGGAAGAATAAAAATAGGCTAGCTCTATCCAATGGCAATTGCGCAAAATCACTTCGTAGTACGAGTCTCCCAATGATTCTCAAAAAGTTAGACTGCCAAATTTCAAACTTCTAATTCTCAGTTGTTTAGGTTGGTTAGGCTGTCCCTCGATGTCTGCCAGCCAGACACGTTACTATTTTATAAGTATAACAACTTTTTCATTATTAAACTAAAAAACCCCTTGTCCGGCTTACCATTTTCATGAATTCATTTGTAATGAAAATATCACTAAGTCCATTTAAGCCGATGAGTGTTTTAATTACTTAATGGCTCCAAGAACAGTATGATGAGACATACTTAAAAATAAGAACCTTATCAGTAGGTACTCACTTTATCTTATCACCACTATAGTCGCGATATAGGGACAGCGTGGATCATGTCAAGTTTTAAAAATAACTAACGTAGTTAAATTTTGCTAATTTCCCATTTTGAAATAAGAATGAAGATGTATTTAAATAGGGCTAATTTCACAGAGAAATAAAAAAGTAATAAGAACTTTATGTTGTTTTATTTTACACACGTTTATAAAAGTAAATACCACAGCAGCTCGATTGTTAAGTTGAATTCAACCTTGAACTACTTAACGAAAGGCGTAGCTCTGGGCTTTATAAAGGTACCTAAACAGTGTCTATCCGACAACAGAAAATTATGCATACCATAAATTATTTTCCAACAGTCTATTAGGCTAAATAAAATACTGAGAGGCGTGGATTGAACATAAATTAAACGAAATAACGATTTCGTCTAACCACCTTAATCATCTGACACTGTACACGTGTGCAACCGTTGACTGTGGCGAACTAGGCCAGCTTTACTGCAGTCAATCAAGAGCACGTAAAAAATAAACAAATGGTTGCTCTTATGTGTGAACAACATGACTTCCTTCTTCCTAAGTGTTTTTCACAATACGTTTAGATTGTTTTTAAGGTAAGTAATAAACGAAATGAAGATTATTAAGCAGGGTTTTATTATATTATCCAGCCGAAATTCTACATAAAATTGTTGATGCGACAGTTTAATAAACGACCAAGTATTTAGAACGGATTTTTGGTCAAAAATCTTAATTCTCATTATACCTACCTCTAACTATAAGTAATTCTCAAATACCTACCATAAAACTGAATATGTAGGTTGAAGATGAAAATATTGACCACCTTCGACGTGCACAGCTCTAAGAGGCCATGAACGATAATACTATTGTGATTTCTTTCATAATGCAAGTTTCTAATATGACAACTTACAGTCAGCGTTAAAAATAAGAAAACGGCCAAGATTCTCACTCTAACGCCCTTGAAATCACATCGGCCGCTTCCTTAAATTAACCGCTCAAAATTATAATAATAGGTGATAATAGTAATTTAAAATAAATGCACTCTAATACATTGTTGTTGAGG
>NC_133476.1:12142429-12277570 GCF_025370935.1 Choristoneura fumiferana | reverse complement strand
ACATAAAGTGCACAATTTATAGGAGGTTAGGGTCTTTGCAGAAGAAATAAAAGTTGTATTATGTCTACTTTCTTTATTGTCTTTTTACTTTGTACTAGGAAGCAATTATACGACCGTTCCTCTCAAATCTCAAAAGGCAAGTAAAGTACCTCATTATAGAAAACATAGATATGACAGCTGTACTCTGATTACCCGCATTATTTTAATAATTAATTTTTGCATCAAAGACAAATAGAATAAATCAACACGCCCCCTCAAAAATTAATTCATAATGCTTTCTATACATAATAGACATACCTATTTAATTATTACATAATCTGTAATGGAACGTATATTACTTCCAAGAACATTCTGGGAAAAACGTAAATTATGGTCCAACATTTATTGCATGCGATTAGGAAACCCAGAAAAACCTAATCAGACCATTATAACAAAAATAATCAAATTGCACTTTACAATCACAGTTACATAATTGAATTTTATTCTAACCGATTTTTCTTCGCATTTCCTGATAACTGCCCGCAGGCAACGGCTTAGTCAAAACATCTGCCAGTTGTTGATTTGTTGGTATATAGTTTAATTTTACTATATTTTTCTCGATTTGTTCTCTGGAAAAATGATATTTTATGTCGATATGTTTTGACCTTTTATGATTGGTGGGATTATTTGCTATACTTATGCAACCGTTGTTATCTTCAAATAACAATAGGCATATTTATTTTCAAATTAATACTTTCGGCTAGAGACTTAGCCATAAAGCTTCTTTAACAGCTTCATACAATGCCATGTACTCAGCTTCAGTAGACGAAGCTGCTACTGACATCTGTCTCTTTGTGCACAAGTAATTGTACTTGCTCAAAAAGTTTAAACATATAACCAGTAGTACTTTTCCTATCATTGTGATCATGACCGCCCCAATCTGAATCTACATACCCACATAATATGTCACTGTAATAGTCGCTTCTTTTATAAGTCAATTTAAATCCATTGTACCCTTAAGATACCTTAACACCCTTTTAAACATTGCCACAATCTTTGTTGTTATTGTTTGTATAGCGACTTAATATATTTATGAGGTACTCAAATCAGGGCGTGTTACATATCATTAAGTACATCAAAGATCCTATGAGATTACGGCATGGGGCGTCATAATGATCCTTAGAATTTAATGCCTCATAGTTTAACTTGGTCTCAGTGGGGGTACTACAGATTTACAATCACTCATATTATATTTATCTAAAATTGATTGAATGTACGCAGTTTGGTCTAATTTTATTGTATCAATGTCTCTTGTTACTCTTATACCAAGAAACAACTTTATGTCATTAAGATCAGTCATTTCAAATTTACTCATAAGATATCTTTTAAACAAAGTCAAAGATTCTTCATCGGCACATACCAAAACTAGGTCATCAACATAGAGTACAACGTATATGTTTTATTAACATCACCTTTATCTAATATATATACATCTATCAACTGATGAGTTTTGAAAACCTTTTCTTTAAGAGACTTTTCAAACATCTCGAACCAACATCTAGCAGCCTGTTTAAGCCCGTATAAAGCTTTATTAAGTTTACACACAGCATTATTTTTATTTACAACACCTTCCGGAACTTTCATGTATATTTCTTCTTTAAGAGAGTACCATTTAAAAATGCTGTTTTTACGTCCATATGATGAACCAATAAATTGTGTTGATTAGCAAAACTGATTATGAATCTAAAACTTGAAATCCTTGCGACAGGTGCAAAGGTTTCATTATAATCTGTGAGGTACTCTTGGCTAAAACCCCTAGCGACGAGGCGTGCCTTATATTTTATTGGTTTTCCAAACCCATCAGTTTTTATGGTAAAAATCCATTTACAATCAATTATATTTTATGATCTGGTTTTGGCACCAAAGTCCACGTGTTATTTGCTTTAAGAGCATTTAATTCATCTTGAACTGCTTTCTCCCACTGAGGCCTATCATTAAGTGTTTTAATTTCATCAAATGATTTAGGTACTTTGCTTGTAAAGAGAGGGCACTATACAAGTAATCATCATCATACATTTCTTTATAAGATACACTAGGACGACCTTTAAGCCTTTCACTCCTCCTACACAATGAGGGTTGATTAGATGTGTTGTCTCTATGTACAAATGAACTATCAGATTTTATCTCAGATTCAGGTACTTCATCTATTCTGCGAATTTTACACGGACTGCCTTCATTAGATTTTGTATTATCTAATTTAGGGATGTTTGCATCAGGAGAATTAAGCACACTGGTTTGGACACCAAGTCACTACCAGTTTCATTATGGGAATATTTATTACTACTCCCTTCAGACTCTACAATAGGCCTGGACTGCAGAAAATTCGTCTCATCACAAACAACATCCCTGACAGTTTCATATTTTTCGCATTCTGTGTTCCATACTCTATAACCATTTGGCGCATAGCCTACCAGTATTCCTTTCCACGACTTGTCATCAAATTTATTTTTACTGGTTTTGTTATGTACATACACAGTTGATCCAAAAACTTTAAGAGTTTTTATGCTAGGTTTCCTATCATGCCACATTTCATATGGTGTTTTGCTCTGCTGTAAAGCCCTGGTTGGTGTAATATTTATTAAATGAACAGCAGTTAAAACTGCATCACCCAAAAGCGTTTATCTAACTTTGCACCACTAAGCAGAGCTCGAGCTTTTCAGTAATTCGTTCTTACCATGCGTTCTGAGGAACCATTCAGCTGTGGGGTCCTAGGGACCGTTAAGTGATAAGTAATTCCCTTTTCTGTACAATAATTTTTCATGTCGGTAGATAAATATTCTCCACCATTGTCACAGTATAAATTTACTAATTTACAGTTAAATTTCGATTCACTTTTTGCTACAAAGTCCTTGAATGCTGAGAATACATCTGATTTATAAACCAATGGATACACTACGCAATAATGCGTATATTGATCAACAAACAGAACAAAATAATTCTTGTTTTCAATTGATGGAGGAGTGATCGGGCCACATACATCTGAATGTACAATGAATAACGGTCGTTTAACGTAGCTTTTATCTTTAGTTTTATTAAAAGGTAGTCTTGTCTGTTTCCCATTTATGCAAGCTTCACATAAATTGTCGTTAGGACAAACAGTTTCTATTTGTAGCACATCTTCAATCATGCCTTTTGTTTTTAATTCTAGAAATTTATTTTTACTCATATGTCCTAACCGAGCATGCCATAATTCATAATTATTTTTATTGCTTTGACATACCTGGGAAACAGACTGATTTACCTTTGCGGGTAGGTTAAAATCTAATGTGATTAAATTATGTGTACATTTACCTTTCATAATTGTTTTACCTTCTTTTATAATGTGAGCTCCTTGTTTATCAAATATTACCGTCAAACCAGCCTGCTGCATCCTTGAGACAGATAGTAGATTGTACGGCACCTCGCGGCAGAATAGTACATTCTCTAAAACTCCTGGGATGCCTGTGTTGCTAACGACATTGATTGTTGCCTCGTTTTGTTGCTTGAAATAAATGCACCATTTTTAGCAATAGAAATTTTGACAGGTGTATTTAAATTTTCATAGGATATAAAAAATCGTCCCTGTTAACGATGTGGTCGGATGCTCCAGAGTCCAACAGAAAAGACACTTTATTGACATTTTCTCTTGTTCGTACTCTCCTGTCATAAAAGCGTAACCTGAAAAATCATTTGATGTCGAAGGTTCTTTTATTTCAATAGCTTGAACTGTTCGCGTTCTGTCCGCGGTATTCCTTTGTGTAAACATCTTTTTGAAATAAAAGCAGTCTTTCTTCACGTGTCCTTTACGCCCACAGTGAAAACATTTCATCGAATTCAACTTGTTATTTCCTTTAAATTTTTATTAGATTGTGCGGGTAGTTTTCAGCCGACTTATTATGATGAAATTTTCTCTTGTTGTTGTTAAATTCCGTTCGGTGTTCAACATGTAACACTTTAACACTCGTGTCGCAGCCTTCATTTTTTAATTTTACCTCATGGTCTAACAGCCTTGTTTTGACGAACGGTAAAGTCAAATTATCTTCGGATAAAGTTTCTATCGCTGTGGTGACACCTTCATACGTCTTTGGCAGTGTTAATAATAAGTGTGCCACTTTGTCTGTTTCATCCAACTTTGCACCAGCCGCCGCTAGTGCTGTTATGATTTCGTCAAATATGGTAAAATGCTTTATCAACGGCATGTCACCTTGTAGTTTAATCCTAACAACTTTTTTCTGAGTGACAATTGTGTTGCAATACTTTTACGTTCGTACAGCGAATCCAAATTAATAAATATTTCTTTAGCTGTGATTGTATCATTTACGAAACCAATATATGAATCTGATAAATACTCCACAAGGGTATTTTTCGCAATGCGATTGTTTTTCTCCCAAAGGACAGTTCGTTCATTTGGAATTTCATCATCAATTACCTGAATCACATCCATCTCACTTAATAATGATCGTATGCGAAACTTCCAGATGCTGTACTTATCACCATCAAACGGTTTTATATACGTTTTTGCTTAACGTTCTCCATTATGGAAAATTTAAAATCTTGTAACGGCACTTTTCACAGTATGATGAAATATTTATATTTATACTATTTATTGTAATTAAATCACTGGGCCCATAACCTATAGGAGGTTAGGGTCTTTGCAGAAGAAATAAAAAGTTGTATTATAGTCTACTTTCTTTATTGTCTTTTTACTTTGTACTAGGAAGCAATTATACGACCGTTCCTCTCAAATCTCAAAAGCAAGTAAAGTACCCTCATTATAGAAAACATAGATATGACAGCTGTACTCTGATTACCCGCATTATTTTTAATAATTAATTTTGCATCAAAGACAAATAGAATAAATCAACAATATTACGGTTTCGTAGTCAAAAATGGCCCACACGGTATCCTTGCATTTTCACTCATCAGTCATAATAATTATGTAGGTGTAGCGAAATCATGAAATCGTGAATTAAAAGTTAATAGTGAATACTTGCCGCATATTAGTAAACACTGTTTTAGCGCGCACGATTAAAAATTATCTTTTTAACAGTAAGAGTCAGGCCAATGGAGTCGTTACAGAAAAAATAATAACAGGAATACATTTTTTATCATAATTAAGCTTTGAGTATTTATCTGAATAAATACTCAAAGTAATTATGTTACCTACCACACTCGCCTGTTTTTAGTCTTTCGCTTTTAGTTGTAGGTACACATGTTACATTTTTGTTGACTATCTAAAGGTCTGTATAATTGTGCTACGTGTACGTTATCGAGATTTCTGGGACAATACAATACCTAATAACTAGGTGACGTTACGTGCCTCTGACATCGTAAGATATGCTGGTGACAGGTCCCCAAAGGCTGTGTGACGTTCTAGGCGCCAGCAACCCTCGCGACCCTTCTTAATTATTCATTCGGCCCAACCAGATCGTGATTGTGTAGATCCCTACCGACACACGTGCCCAGATTTAAGAATAAATCAATGCGATATAACGACATTACCAGACACTAACAAATTATCCAAATAACACATTATTTCCAAAGTTACCTATAGTGAGGAAGATTTAATATTGAATAATTAATGAGCAAACAATCTCCTGCCTGTCTGAAGTTTCTACGGAGCGTTTAAAGAAATACATTGGAAGGAAACCGCTCGCTTTGGGTGTTTCCAAGATTTTACGACAGCCGCTTAGCGCGAAGCGAATACCAAGAGTGCGTAAGTAAGTACCTTATCGACTATAAATTATACACGACTCTTGAACAGTCAAGTTCGCCCTGTTTTCTCGTTTCCCCCCGTTCGTTGTTGTTACCGTTCAAAAACAACTGTCATTAATTAGCTTTAATTAATTACGTAATCTAAAGGATCTGAAACGACTCAAAATATCGATACACAAAGTTTATTAGATGTTATTTATGAAATTGTTCATATTAGTAATATCTTTCTAAAATAATTCAAAAGTGGGACAACTACTTTATAAAAAGCTGAAATCACGATCACTTATGAGGCGATGCATGGTGTCAAAATTCTCAATAGACTTACTTTGCACAGATAGGTACAGAACATAGTCGTGGCTCATGACTCACAGGATACGGATTTGTGTCCTAGTCCTGTCGAAGTTTCCTGGGTCAAGCGACTAACACGGGTAACAGGATCGATTATTTTCTATTTTTACCCATAGTCGTGCCGTGCAGTTTTGCAGTCGCCTGAATGAATCGAGTCTTCGTTATAACAACAAAGGACGATGTGGATGGTCATCATGGACCGCTGAAAGCCTTTTTTTTTGTTCATGTCTGGTTATTGTTAAACACATGACAATCATAATCAGTCCCACATCACCCCTGTGATAAAATAAAACGTAAGATCAAGGTTGTATATTAATACATTTCGTACGATATAATAAAAGACATTATCGATTGGATATTTTTCAGAGTAAACGCGATATTTTTATGGCCATAGCTCATTTCAAAAATTATGAGTTACAAAGCATTCACTCTTGGATCTGTCTGATTACTGGCACTTGAGGTATCCCATCTTAGGCCTCTAGTTGGCAACGCATCTGCAATCCCCCTGGTGTGCGAGTGTCTATGGGCAGTGGTGATCTCTTACCATCAGGAGACCCACTTGCTCGTTTGCCAACCAGTCGAATAAAAAAAAAAAAAAAAAAAAAAAAAAAAAACCATAATATCTGGTCGGTAGTAAAATTGAATCCCCAAAAATTAAATTTACGTAAAAAAAAGTATGAGCACAAAGTTCCGTGCTTCTAGACTTAGAGATTTTGTGGTTTTACAATACGCCTAGACAGAAATATAGTAATAAAAAGTTATCTTAAATATGTGCTATTCCAGAAATACAGCTTTAAGCGGGTGCGCATTTTTTACACATAACTTTTTAAGTCCTATTATCGGAAGTCCGAAAATGTTTCTCATGCCATTTTACATCAACATGGACCCGCTTTAAACGTACCAAATTTCATTGAAATCAGTCCAGCCATTTTAGCGAGACAAAAGCATGCACACGCACACAGGAGCTTTCTTATTTACGATTTTGAATGTAAAGTTATCTGGAAACACCAGACCAATTTTATTGTTGAAAATCTCTGCGAGTTAATGTTGTGCTCCAGTTTAAAAGAGGCCATGAAGTAAGGGATTGATGGACGAGTTCGGGGTAGACGATAAAACGGTACTTCCGATAAAAGTTTTGTCATAATACTTCCGCGCTATAAGTGATGTCGCACGAGAATTTAAATAACACTACCTACTACTACTATTAGACCGTGATTTGATATAATGAGAATTAAAGATCTGCTATTATAAATTGTATGTAAATTTTTACGTATGTATATTCAGAGCGGAATTTTCCTGCCATTTTTTGACCTGTCATAGTGACCGATAAAACGAGTCCAGCAATCCCTGTTCTGGCCGAGTTTGTATAGTGCTTTTCTCAAACAATGTGAGGAAATATTTCATCCATCCATCGCATCGCATCGCATCGCATCGCATCGTATCGCATCGTATCGCATCGTATCGATCGTATCGCATATCGCATCGTATCGCTCGCAAGCATCGCATCGCATCGCTTCGCATCGCATCGCAGTATCGCAAATGCTTACAGAGTAGTGGTGGTTGGCTGTTCGTAATTTTTCCTTTGTCAGTTTAATGTTAGTAAGCAAAATTAAAAAGTTTAGAGCAGCGGACAATAATGGATTTTCATACATACTTCATGGCCTAGGCCAAGAAGTTATGTAGGGAGGTGGTAGGGAGCCATAAATGAGAAACTTCATGTCTCCATTTCGTGACATTAACCAATACATTTCCGAGCATGTTTGAGAAAAATAATTTAAAAAATACGTTTTTCTATTTTAAATTTGAATGCAGGACATTTTTAATTCAAACACGGATTTATTTATGAACCAAATTTGTGCCGCAGGCTGAACCTCGTAAAACATTTTACTCACTGTTCAGCTTGTCGCAATGTGCCAACCCCACGACTATCTACCGCTAATCAATTTCTTACTGCTTGGAAGGATTTCCCTCTTCGGTTTTTTATTTCTTTTGGTCAGTCAATCATTTGTCGTCTCACTTTGCAAGAACTTTTTCTAATGATACCTATATTTAAAATGTTATCAATTCAAGGTTAACTTATAGGTCAAGTAAATTTATTAAGAATATAACTTATAGAAAATTACAATCATATCTAAGAGCTAATATACTATAAATAATAAGGTTATTAGTAGGTATCTAAAAATATATTTATTTGTTACGTCGCGGTCATGCTTTACCTAACTAAGAAAATGCATGACCAATATTTTAAACATTTATTTTTCGAAGCATACATATGAACCTACATAAACTAGTCAATCGGTTCGGTGGTTGTATTGTACGTTCGAAGTCCATCTACTAGCATCACTTTACATTGTGTGTGGTTTGTACACAATCGATTTCTACATTCACCGCACATAAAATGGTTTACATAGACACTAATATATGAACCGACTAGGACAACTGCTCCCGGACACTGTAAATTATAAATTGGAAAAAGCCTGTGACGTGAATGTGACCGACTTTGTGTAATAAATAAGTAAGGGGTTTCGGTTTGGTGTAATTATTTGCGGCTTGTTTAGCTTACATTCGGAAATATAATAATCGGACAATGTAAAAAAATGTATTCACGCAATTAACTGTTGGATTAAAAATGTTTTACTTTACCTTAAGATTGTGAATTGCAATCTTAGAAGTTAGGACCTTTTTTCCATTCTGTCTCAAGTGAGACAGGATTCCTATAAGTATTATGTTAGAAAGTACATCATACAGATCCTACGTAAAATGAGTCCGAAGTAATTGGATTAACTTTTGTATTCCTTATTCAAATTAAAATACTCGGTGCTTTATTGGTAATTCAACCTTTTTCATAAACATTTTTAAAACCAACTCTAAGCCCAAACGTGACTTATCATAGATAGATAATCACTGGAAATATATACGCGCTCCCCAAACTGATGCTGTAAACAGCTATGCCTAGTCGTTAAGTACCTAATTGTAAATTGTGCTGCAAATACTGAATTGGAATCCCGTCACCGAGGAAAAATAAAATAACCATTATAAAACCAAGATTATTTTGGGAGTTAAGCTTCGATTAATAAGTTAACAGTTTACTACTTACTTGTAACGCGGTATTTTTAACACTGATCCTTTTAGTATTATTTTTTTCAAAGACAGCATGTTACCTACCCACCAGCTACACCAAGTCTGGTTTGTTTTTTAGGAGTTCTTTCAAAAGCGGAACTCTACCAGTAGTTTTTCTTTGCTTTGCTAAGTTTGACAACGCACTACTAACATACATTTTTATGATGCTCTAAGATGTTATACCGTCACATAGACTTTATCATTCAAAGCTTAATACTTATTAGCTTACTATATTTTGTTGTAGGATTTTTTGCTGCACAATTAACTAACTTGCGGAAGTAAAGCAAACAATTCAACTAGCCATTTGACCTGAATAGTTAATTTTCGAGTTCTAGGAATCGTTCGATTTAATAATGGGGTATTTTGTATCGTTACAGGATGTGCGTATTCAAAGCTTTGACCTTATTTGTAACCGACTTTAAAAAGGAGGAGGTTATCAATTCGTTGTAGTTGTTGTTGTGAGAACTCCGTCATTATGAACCGATTTGTTTTTTTTTTGCGTTTGAATGTCTTTAATTAGGTCCGCAAGAGCACCAAATCAGGATCTGATGATGGATCTTAAGGAAATCGAGAGAACTTTAAAATTTTTGTAGGGACACCTATAGTAAATTGGATATATTTAGTAGTAAACTCATGCATTTGCTCTTGAAAATCAATCATTTGGTGAAGTGAAACTTATGACGAAGACCACAGTTGACTATCGGAGCTACTACTCAATAACATACTTTACTATTTCACGGGATAAATTTTAATTACTTGACAGAGTTGCTAAGCAATTTATGCTTCTCGTAATGCATATGTTAAAACGGTGGTGATGGTGAAGCACCAGGACTCCTCCTCCTCCTCAATAATGAACGTCTCTGCATCGGAAAAAGCAATCTTTCGTAAAAGGTGACGAGCAGTTGATATTAAACTATTGTATCTTAGTAAAAAAAAAAGCGTAAAAAAATATAACAAAAAATTTAACCGACTACATAAAACCATGAAAATAATTTTCTACCAGTCTGAAGTCGGTCGGTGCCTCAGCACGAGCCAGCAGGAGTGATTGAATTCCAATATAAAGTGCGTAGGTGAGTTAGATGACTATAGGTCCACTCCTGCTGGCTCGTGCTGAGGCACCGACCGACTTCAGACTGGTAGAAAATTATTTTCATGGTTTTTTGTAGTCGGTTAAATTTTTGTTATAATTATATACATTTATTACCATAGTCGAAGTTAATCAGGTCATACAAATAAACGGTTTTTAAATAAGTATTATCCTAGATAAGGGCTTAGGTTTGTTACCCGGTTTTTACTTTCTTTGCTTTGTTTCTGTGTATATGATTGTATATCTGTATAAATATACTCCCTTTAAATAGTATGAACTTTATATTTTATTATAAAGGGAACATTAAATATACGGAAGAGACTTACATCATATTGTTAAGGCAAAATATTAATTGTCAAAAATACTCTATCTATCTCTATGGCATAAAATAGCTCAAATACTTTAGCACCGTGGTTAGTCTGGTTCATAAATATCGTCGCGTACGCATTTAAGTGCCTATCGAGGTGGAGCGAACCTTCGTCATGGTTCAGAAAAGTTTTAAAATTAGTGCGGGTGCGCCTTCTGTGTTCTTTAAATCCGACTTCTAAGCCATTATTATGTAGATAACGTACGTCACTTTAGCGAAATTTATGTTAATCATTCAGGGACGAATACTGTTTCTCTTCCATCTCGAGCTGGTTCACATTTTACTGGCAAAAGCTTTTTATAGCTAAATACTTCCGCAGTGACCCAAAGTGAGTCTTGGCCTCCAACACCAGATTACGCCACGCTTTGCGATCTTGAGTCAAATCTTGCCAGCCTTCGACCCAAGGTCCAAAAGGTCTTTCAGGACCTCGTCCCTCCAGCGGTACCTAAATAATATTTGTAATAAAATTTATAACAGGTAGGGTAGGTAGTACCTACCGTATTGCAGTAATTTCAAACCCAAAAAAATATAAATTTACCCCGAAATGGTTAATTTGTGTGAAAATTCAAAACCTTACCTGTGGAAGATTTGAATTTCAATATGGCATCAGACCAGAAGAGTCAGCTTAGAACACAAAAACTCTTTTGCATTTTATAGGCTATCACACGTACTTACTTACCATAGGTGCATTTTACGGTCACGAGAAAAAGCCGCCCGTATGTAGGACAACAGCGAAAGGTCATAACTTATTTATGTGTTAAATAAGAAAGATCGATGGTTACATATTTAGGTACAGTCAAGTGAAAAAATATGAACTTACTAGCCCTTACCCGCGACTCCGTCCGCGCAGAATTCGTTTATCGCTATCCCGCGGGAACTATGCAATTTTCCGGCATAAAAACTATCCTATGTCCTTTCCGGGACTCAAACTATCTGTAATACCGACTTTCATCTAAATCTGTCCAGTGGTTTAGACGTGATGAAGTAACAAACAAACAGACTTACAAAAGTTTCGCATTTATAATATTATTAAGTAGGAAGTAGGATTCAAAGTTTCAAAAATAAGTACCACAGACTCTTATTTCGACGCAATAAGGCCGTAGTAACAATTTTTGAGTGTTCGAATAGATACTTATTTTTGCACTTGACTGTACATATGTACCATTCATATGCAAGTTTCTTATTTATGTCAGTGCTGCATGCGCGCAGGGACCGTGCCTTGAATGCTTTAGTTAGTCCAATAAGCGGACTTGTCCTGTTATGTGTTGGTAGGGGTACGCAAAGCATATATGTGTAACTGTAAGTGTTTGTGCTGACCGGTTGCGCCGTGCGGTCATACGCTTGCGCTCGGAGAACGACAAAAGTAATTTAAACCTTTAATGATATGGAACTGCGACTCCGCTTTCGTCACAAAGTAGGGTTTCCTCCATAAATAGGCGCTGGAATTTGATTTATTTAGAACCAACAGGGGCAGCGTGCATCTTTGACGAAAAAACAAATATTATGCAGTTAAAACATCTCATTTATTTTAAATACCAAACTATATAAACATACAATGGGGTTAGTCGTTATCAATAACAACAATATTGTATTCAATATTGACTGATTTCATTAAAACTTAATCCATATTTTTAAAATGTTTATTTATCACGTTGCTTTGAACTGAACAGCCGTGTTGCTTATATGGCTTCTTTATAAAACGAACATGAAACCACTGAGGGTGAAAGGCTTCCTTATGCATTAGTTATGGTTTCAGAGCAACTCGCAACAAAACCTTTCAGCATTTTATTAATGGGAATTTCTATTGGGTGCCCACATTTTTAACAGATAATCCTTTACAGGCTTGGTAATTAACATTGTGTGAATAGCAAAATATGTAATGAATGATTTACAACATACAACCACTTTTAACACGGACAAAAAGATATATGTAACTTAAATATATGCAATCGATTCATTTCAATAGTGAATTTCTTTGACAGGCATTATCATATCACTATGATATTATTGTAAAGGATTCATAGTGCATCACGATTCAATTGGTTCGATAATACAATACGGTATTTGACTATTTTGTATACGTTATATAAATTAAAACTACACAATGCCTGTTATCGAATAGAAAAACAATTTTAAGCTACCTTTACAAATAACAAAGTTATAAAGGTTTGAAATTCAAGATTAGCCAGTACCGCCATACTTGATGCATAGAGAAAAGCGTTTGAAAAAGAGACAGGTATATAGATTTTTCAAAAATCACTATAAATCCAATTTTCAACCGATTTAAAATTTTTTCGTCGCTAAACACTATCTGTTTATCTATATTTTCATAATAATATTATGATATGGCAAAATCAGGAGTTGCCAATACCGTATTTTAGCATAGGAATAGCTCAATGTATTATTCCCCGTACTATAGGTACTCTATTTTTTCTAACATGATTCAAATGACACAGCCACCTGGTAGACCCAAACCGCTCAACACAAAGCGAAGTCAGCCTCGGGTGCAGTGACAAAATAAAAAACTTTGTGAGCCAGGTACTAACCAAGTACCTACAACCTACGCTTGTTTATAAGGAAACATGGAAATGGAAATAGATGTAGTGGTAGGTTTTTTACAATGCACGTGCTCGGAAAGTGCCTCTTGACGTGGGTCAACATATCCATAGAAAATTAGTGATTCCTGCACGCATCCACAAGTGTGCAGTAAAGTTGTATGGGCTTTACTTACCGCACTTAAGTGCGGTAAAGTAACTTTTTAAATGCCAAATGATGTCCAAGTATTGTTAAAAAATAGAGTCTAAAGAGTCGTTATAGTTAGGCTTTTGAAACATAAGAAAACGTTTGATGCAACCACTGAATTTTACTGATAAGATAAACGCGGACAGAAAAGAGAACGTTATTTTTTTTTTTTTTCATGTAAACTCGTATTTTAATTCCGTCTAAAGTATGAAAAAAAAGGGAATAAATTCTTGAGTCCAATTCGGACCGTGCGACGTCAAGCGCGCGCACTCGAAAGTTAACCAATGAGCTTCCAGTGCGCGCGCACGACGTAGCACGAACCAATCATGGTTACCCGTTCGCGCCTGTCATGAAACCCGCCAAAGTAATGTTCATGAGTTCAGTCCGGTGAATTAATTTTTGATGAGTAAATTAAAAATGAAGAGTTTAAATGAAAGAATTTTTATCTGACTTTACGCTGCTTACGTCCTCCACGAAGCACATATTGTCAGTGACAAACTCAATGCTGAACAAAATACGTGAACTACCTAACACATACCTAATACATACCTGTCTCGACGACACAACGGGCGTATTAAAATCCCAAAAGTACTCAAAATATTAATTTAATAATAGTTTAAAAAACAGCAAGTATCGTGCGTATAGAAATGCGATGGCGAAGCGAATGAATATACGGTAGACAAAAATTATAAAATAAGGCTCAGGGCCTAGCTACGTTGGTGCAATCTTCGTAATTGTCTTGCATTTCCATCAGGCGCTTGTACATACTCCCGCCCGTTGAAAGGACATCTTTCAACTCAGGAGCTCTTCTTCTGATGGCAGAGGACATAGGCGAGTCAGAGGGCGACGCACAGTTCCTCTTGTCGTGTGAACGTCTGCAACTCTAGAAATTCCGTCGGGTCCAGGAAATAGACGGGTGACTCGGCCCAGTCGCCAACTTAATGGGGGCGCGTTATCTTCATGCAGTAACACGAGATCTCCAATATTTAGCTTGGCGTGGTTAACGCGCCATTTCGTTCTCACTTGCAGCTCTGCTATATACTCCCTTTGCCATCTCTGCCAAAAGTGCTGGTGGAGTTTTTCGATGCGAGCGTAGCGGCGTAAGTTGCTTTCTTTGCAGTTTCTTAAGGCAGGTGACGGCAGCGCGTTCAGTGGCCTTGCGATAAGAAAGTGTCCTGGGGTAAGGGAGAGCAGGTCGTTGGGAGATGATGATAGAGGATACAAGGGACGGCTATTTAAGATAGCTTCCACTTGTGAGAACAATGTTGAAATTTCCTCAAATGTCAAATGAGAGTTTCCCATGACTCGTTTTATGTGATGTTTAGCGGATTTAATGCCAGACTCGAAAATACCACCGAAATGAGCAGCGTAAGCAGGTGAAAATTTAAATTTAATTCCTTCTTGACTACTGAAGTCACACAAAGGGTCTTTATTATGTGTTAGAAAATCACCTATTTCCTTGGCGGCTGCTACGAAGTTTCGGCCGTTATCACAAAATATCTCCGCTGGCTTGCCTCTTCGCGAAATAAACCTGCGCAATGTCATTACGAATGCATCCTTGGAAAGGTCGCTGACCGCTTCGAGGTGTACACATTTATAGCGTAAACAGACAAATAAGCAGAGGTAACATTTTATCAGAGTACTACCTCGGCCTTTCCGATTCAAAATATAGAATGGTCCAGCGAAGTCCAACCCGACAGACAAAAAGGGAAAATCAGGGGTTATTCTTTGCGCGGGAAGATTGCCCATTTTTGGGCATAATGTCTTAGCACGCAAGCGCCTACAGCGTACACATTTGTTGACAGTACGTCTGGCAAGGTACCTACCTTTGATCGGCCAAACCGTTTCTCTTACAGTCGCTAATAACAACTGAGGGCCGGCGTGCAAGTTTTTTACGTGCTCCCTCTCAAAATATAATTTTGTTAAATGATGCGACGAATGAAGCAGTATAGGATGTTTCTTTTGATAACTGTAGTTGGATGCGTCAATTCGCCCACCTACTCTAATTATGTTTTTATCTATGAACGGTGACAATGACAATATTTTAGATTTCGAGCTGACTGGTTTGCCTTTTGTAAGTAGTTCGTACTCGACCGGGAACGATTGACTTTGAGCCGATGCGCAGAGATCATAAAATGCATTTTTTAACTCCTCAGCGGTTAAACTGCCTACGCGCTTGTCTTTAGGGTTCCTTAGATTAAAGATAAATCTTTTGGCGTAGGCAAACGATCTTTGAAGTTTTGTTAATTTTGAATAGTTTTCGAATTTTATTACAGGTTCGTGCGTAGTGGCCAAATGCGATTTAATTTCAGGCAATTGATCATTGCTTAAATTTATTTTTGATACTGGCCATTCGGATTCGTTTTTTGCTAAAAAATCGGGGCCAGACCACCATAAACTCATTGTAACCAACTGGCCAGCATCCACCCCCCTAGAAATTAAATCGGCCGGATTAGCAGACGTAGGCACGTAACGCCAGGTTGATGACCCTGTGTTTTCAATAATCTCACTAACCCGATTAGCCACATAAGCCTTTAGATTGCGTAAGTCATTGTTTATCCACGCCAATACTACCGTGGAGTCACACCAGTGTACGAAACGATCGGGTTTAAATCGAAGCGATTTAGCGACAGCGCTGCAGATCCTGGATGACAGGAGTGCAGCGTTTAATTCCAGGCGCGGTATGGTTGTAGGCTTTAAACATGCAACTTTAGACTTCGCGCACAGCAGTGAAACAGTGACGTCACCATTTTTGTTGATTGACCTCACGTATAAGCAGGCACCAAGGGCGCACTGCGAGGCGTCACTAAAAGAATGCATTTCAATGACTTCAGGGTTATCACACAAGACAGGTCTGATAATTTTCAAGTTTGCAATATATTTTGCGTTTTGACAAAACCTAACCCATTCATTTTCAATTTCCAGTGGGACAGGGTCATCCCAGTCCAATTTTTCTTGCCATAACCTTTGCAGTGTCATTTTAGGTTGAATAATGCACGGGCTTAAAAGTCCTAATGGGTCAAAGATCTTAAATGACTTTGACATTATAATTCTTTTTGTTATACTCGTAGTGCCGTTTTGTTCGATATCTTTAATGTGGAAATGTAAACAATCATTAGCCGGGTTCCAACCCAGTCCGAGAGTGTTAGACGATTCACTAATTGTTAGGTTTTCCTTTGTGTCCATTTCGGTATTTTGAAATAAAGTAGGTAAGTTAGTTTTATATTTTCTTAAGTTGAAACAACATGACTTAAGAGCTTGCGAAACTGAACTTTGTATATGGCGTAATTCGTATTCGTCGTTCGAGCCTGTAATAAGGTCATCGACATAAAAATCGTGTTTTATTATTGCCTTAATTAAATTGTCCTCCTGCTCTTCACCTATTTGTTGTAGGCACCTAGTGCTTAGGTAACTGGCACTGGCGGTGCCGTAGGTAAGAGTATTTAGCTGTAGTGTTCTTATGGGCTGTGATTCATTGTCTCTCCACAATATAAGTTGAAGGTTACGATCCTCATTATGAACAAGAACTTGACGATACATTTTTTCTATATCGCCAGATAAAATGTATTTGTAATGCCTGGCTCTTATCAATATTGAGAACAATGAATCCTGCACGTTAGGGCCTACCATGAGGATGTCATTCAATGATAAACCAGACGTAGTTGGGGCTGAACCGTCAAACACTACTCGGACAGAAGTTGATTCACTATTTTTATAGCCAGGATTCGGCTTAGCAATGGGCGACTCAGACAGATGGCCTAAGTCTGCATATTCTTGTATAAATTTTGAATATTCTGATTTTAAGTGTGGATTTTTTGAAAATCTTTTTTCTAAGTTAAGAAATCTCCTTTTCGCGAGATAAAACGAATCCCCAAGAGAATCGGGAGATTTAGTAAGCGGCAATCGAACACAGTATCTACCTGTTTCTAGCCTAAACATATTTTGTAAAAAATGTTTTTCACAGACCTTCTCCGTTTCATTAAAAGATTTACGTCTTCTAAATTCCAAAATTTTGTCAGTAACTCATCTATTGAAACTTGAGATTCTTTAGTGACTGATACGTGATTGCATTGCACGTTTTTTTGAGTCGCGTTTGAATATACTGGGCCAGAGATCAACCAGCCTAACTTTGAATTTCGTAGCTTAGGGTTGTTAGGACCCAAGGACATTTGTTCGCTTCCTAAAATGTCCCAAAAAATGTCGGCTCCAATGAGCATGTCAATTGGAGCTGGTTTTTGGAAATCGGGGTCAGCCAATAATAAATCTTTGGGTATATTTAAATGGCTAATATTTATAGGAGATTTTGGCAGCTCTCCTGTTAGCTCGTTTAGTATCAAGCATGACAGTCTTACACTGAAACTGCTATTTAATGAATTTAGTTGAATATTGCATGCCTCTACGACATTGTTAGTGCAATTATTACCAATGCCAATGACCCTTAGGGAATCAATGTGACTAGATTTAAGAGATAACCTTTCTTTTAGCAATTTTGTAACGAATGAAGATTGACTACCACAATCCAGTAAAGCACGTATCTTTAGTTTTTTGTTTGTACAAGGGTCCCGTACTTCCACTAAGGCAGTAGAAAGTAGGACATGACCACAATCCTGTTCTGAAAAATTTTGTACTGACGCCGCATTGGCGTAATTTGCATGTATGTCATCAGGAGCTCCCGGGTGGAGCAAACTATTATGATTTTTTTTACACTCACGACAGGGACCCATCCGACATTCATTGAGTGGATGCCCTTGTCGTAGACAATTAGAACATAACTTGTACATAGCAACGTCAGCAAATCTATCTTTAATTGATTTGGCCTTGAAAGTAGGGCAATCGTAAATTCTATGATTTTTGTTGCAAATAATACATACATAGTTACTTTGCTCAGTATGTTTGACGCTAGCAAATGTTTTTGTGTATGATGTTTTGAATGGTCTATTGAATGGCCTGTTGTTATTATTATTATTATTGTTTTGAAAGGGCGGCGTTCGGGACGTGGACGCCGCGAATTTCGGCTGAACATTATCATGCTTATTTCGATTCAAAGACTCAATCACGTCGGCCCGGTCAGTCAAAAACTTATAAAATTGATTTAACGTTGGAACGTCGTCAACCGAGTTGCGATACTCCTCCCATTTAAGTAAGGTGTTGCTATCCAGTTTGGCAGATAACATGAATATAATGAGTATATCCCATTTGTCTGTGGGTTGGCCTAAGCTGGTTAGGGCGCGTAAATTTTTCGTGACGTGATCTACTAGAAATCGCAAAGACTTTTCGGTTTCTTTGGTGAGCGGTTGTATATTAAACAAAGAGCTTAAGTGGTGGTTTATGAGCAAACGTTTATTATCATACCGCTCACCGAGCAGTTTCCAGGCCTCCTTATAATTATCTGACGACACCTCCAGATTGGAAATAATCCTGGCAGCGTCCCCTTCCAGGTACGAAATAAGATAATGAAACTTATGAATCTCCTTTATGCGAGTATTATTATGTATAAGGCTTTCAAAAGTATCGCGGAACTCCAGCCAGCGGAAATATGAACCATCAAATTTCGCGATATGTATTTGAGGCAACTTAAAACTGACATCCTGATTTTCGAGCAAGGATTGAGCCTCGAGTACCATCGATTCTCGTCTTTGTATCTCGATTTTCGTATGTGTTTCAATCAAAGATTTTGCCATGGCAATATTAATAATGATATCGTGCTCAATACTTTCTCTTTCATCGATCTCGTTGCTCATATTATCGCAGTTTAAAATTTCAATTCTACTTTGTAAATTGTCATACTTGCTGGACAGTCCCTCGAATTTTGACAGCTTGAGATTTAGCTCGGCCATTTCGATGTTTGTAAATTCGATTTTACTGCTAACATTCATTAAATAATTATGGAATTTAGTAATTTGACCCTTAATGGAACTACGGGAGGCGATTAAATCCTTTAATGTTCCCTTTTCGGTGCCAGAAAGTGGCTTATCAGTGCAATCACTATACATAGTGAATTTAGTAAAGGAATGTTATAGAATTTACGCCAATAAATAACAAATAATTGCTCACGCTCCTCATTAACGGTGCACCGGCTGATAAGAACCGGTTGCGCGCACAGCTGACGCGCCGCCTCGCTGAGCGTTGCGCAACAAGCAGGAATGCACGCGCCAGTCCCTGGAATAGTCGGCAGGACGAGTAAATATCGCGTAGTAATGAGCCGTAAACAAGTTGTGGGAATTTACAAATAAATCTGCAACTATTTTAGTATCTATAGTTTTTAAGTAGGGCTATCAAATTGAATAATATTAAATTAATTTATGAAATTTTATTGTATACGGGTCAAATTATAATGTAAGAAATTTTGTGCAGTAATGAAATAAAATATAAATTAGTATCTACAAGCCAAAGATAGGATTCCGTAAGAAGATTCGAGAATTTATTTTTATATTTTATATGTAGGTAGGTATGTACATACTCAATTTTTTACGCTTTAGGCACATACAATAGTTAGGTACAGTGCGATTTATTGTTATTTAACGACTGTTTATTGTACACCACAATAGGTATAACAAGCAGAAACTACAGTGAACAGGTGCAGAAAAAATTTAGGATGAGATTAAAAATAACAACAAAATTTTAGAGATTTTAGTTTACCTATTTAGATATTATTTCGACTGATTACGTCTTATTCACTTCTGAAATATAACTTTGTTCAAACAAGTAGAAATGCTATTTCTGGATTTGGAATAGGTATATTTAGGGAGACAGACAAAGGAAGGGCACTTAACTTTCGTAGGGCTGCTTCGCACGGTGTGAGGTTTGGTTCCTTGCACTGCCCGTGCTGGTGAAGAGTCCCGTTTGCAGATTTCGTAATGCGGCTTCAAGTCTTCCTCAAATTTGGAGCTTCGTCAACCCTTTGGTTCACGCTTTGCGCATGGAGTCGATGGCGAATCCCGGAATTTTCTTCTTAATATTTTGCAGTTCCCCTCATGAGGCCACCAATTTATGTCTTCGACGACACAACGGGGCGTATTAAAATCCCAAAAGTACTCAAAATATAATTTAATAATAGTTTAAAAAACAGCAAGTATCGTGCGTATAGAAATGCGATGGCGAAGCGAATGAATATACGGTAGACAAAAATTATAAAATAAGGCTCAGGGCCTAGCTACGTTGTGGCAATCTTCGTAATTGTCTTGCATTTCCATCATACGCTTGTACAAGTAATAAACATCGTAAATTGATAGAATAATCTACTTCTACACGCATGGATATTATAACATCTACCGGTATGTCTTATTCTTATTTATTTGCTTTTCTCTATTAGAATTAGTGAACCAGTTTTGATTTATTTACAGTTCCAAAGCCAAAAAATCTCAGATTTACGGTAACTTTTTGTTAAGAGCTGGTAGATTAGATACATAATACATATACTTGATGTTACTTGACTATTACAGGGATTTATTCACGGGTTGCACTGATATTTAGCATTATAGGAGCGTGCACTCCTCCATAAGGACTAGCCAATATAAGTGTGGAAAATGTCAAGCAACAAGGGCTAATAATTAATCTTAAAAAATTACGATACTAAAACAGTCTTCTTTACCTATCATTAGTAACTGTAGCTGTTCTAATCTTCTGAGTCAATGATTGTTATGAAAGTTGGTTTAATAAAGTGTATACGTTAACGATTTTGGTTCGGCATGCATGTCGGTATGTATATCTACCGCCTGCTACTGTAGTAAAAGGAGTATGGCAAATAAATGATGTAGTCACTGCCTCGATTTTTTTCCTCGCTTAATGCATTGTAAAACGTTGTATGATATACGTGTCGAAAGTAGGAAATTCCCAACTCGTGCCGGCTCAAAACACTCGCTTCGCTCGTGTTTCAAGTTCTCCGCCACTCGTTGGGAATTGCCTACTTTCCGCACTTGTATCATAAATAACTATTGTGACATTCATGAGTGCTTGTCATAGCCTAAATTGAATAAAGTTATTTTTTGAATATAAATTTTGAAAAAAATCCTTTTAAAACAAAATAAGTCTTTAGTTAATTTAGTCATTGTAGAGTCGAAAATTTGAAATAATACTGTCTTCAATGCAGATCTCATACATTTATACGTGATACCACGTAATTACGTAATACCACGTTTGTTCAAACATGTACCCAAGAGCATCGTCCTAATATTTGTTCAAAAACATAATTAAACTAAGTATACAATAAATAAATACCATCAAATATGTACACAAAAGCACACTGTCTTAATATCATATTTTTAATATAGTTTCATTACTGGTAAGACATAGGACAGCCATATCGAATGTTTTTTACATTTTAAATAAAATATTATAATAAACGATGGGAATGCATCAAGTTACAGAACATCAATCTCACAGAAAAGAAGTGTTTCCGTTACGTGACTCACACCTGTGGCACGTTGAATCGATGCCCGCGACCACTAACATACTAAACAGATAGTTGCTAGCAGCCATTTTTATTTTCCAAGAAATCTCTAGATCTACTCCTTACTGTGATCTACAGATAATTCAGAGTGATAAAGTAATATTGATTAAACTGAACCGTACAGTTAGGTAGAATAGATTATGCGATTAAACGTTCGCATTCCTGCATAAACCACATGAACGACCTATTAATATATTCGTCACACACGAAAATAGAGTTTCAAGCTCTAACTTTTGGATTTCATGAATACAGTGTTAAGGCCTCGGTAATCCGGACTCCCGCTTGTTCGGTGATCGCTGTAATCCGGCCGGGCAATGGGCTTCGCGGGTGTATGTGCGGGCTGCCATGCCATGAGCCAATGCGTCGTCAGTCTATTGTTTATCGCCTTTTGTGTATTACGTACAGTGTCAATTACATACTATAATCCGGACGCCTCGATAATCCGGAAAGGGTCTTGTTTTTGCCTCTCCGGATTACCGAGGCCCTACTGTCTATTGTTCTAAATATGCCTTGTTGATCTACGTTCATGCCTAACAGGCGTGTGTATGTTATGTTAACTTTTCACCCACTTTTTTCCTTTTGTTTGTGGTACACAATGACACATCACCCATTAGCCATTGTTGCCCAAACATCAGCAATTTCTAACATGACATCAATATAAAGTCGGCCTTGTAAAAATGACAATTAAGTGATATGAATGTCGGCGCCCGATCCGAAACTCCGACAACATCATGAAGTTCATACATACCTAGGCATATCATGATGATATGCGTGTAAAAGATATGGCAATTTGACAAGACCAACGTATTCATACATATTCCTAGCTTCAAACCAAGCACATCGTAAAGTAGTTGCTGGCTTGGTCACTTTAGTTTCAGGAAAATTATTGTAGGCATATTAATTTTCGGTATTATAGTTTTTGGGTTTATAAGCTTTCGATGAGTTTTTAAAGATATGGCGACTGTTAGCGAGTAAATTCATGAAACGGCTAGGAATTTCATGATCTGACGCATTTTACGATCGGGCGACGATATAAACAATGTTAGCATAGTGCTACTCACAACTAATGCCATTCTTGCTAAATAATTTTTCATACTTACTAAAAAAAACCAGCAAAGTGCAAGTCAGACTCGCACACGAAGGGTTCCGTACCATTATCTATACAACATTAGACTTAAGCAAAAAACTAAAAAAAAAAAACGTTTGTTGTATGGGAGCCCCCCCTTAAATATTTATATTACTTTAATTATTTCATGTGGAAGTATTCTGTTTTTGTCTGGTTGATCCCTAAACCTATCTTGGACGCCTCTTGCTCCAAGACCCTGGCCGCTTCGGCCACCTCCTCCCGGCTTTCCCCTAATAAAGCAAGGTCATCCGCGTACCCTATCACCTCGTGCCTGCCGCTCAACTCAACACCTACGTCCAGTGCTAAGACATTCCTGACGACATGTTCTAGGGCCAAGTTGCCCCACGCCCCACGTACGCTCTTTTGGCAGCCCGATCCTCTCCCATTCGTAGTAGGTGGCCGAACCAGCGAAGTCTGTGTGATTTTGTTACGCCGATGATGTTGGGTTCAGCCACCAGCTCCTGGATCTCTCTGTTTTTACGGATCCTCCACGTGCCGTCGTCTCTCTTGACAGGTCCCAGGATCTTACGCAAGACCTTCCTTTCCGCTACAAGTTGATATTCCTCTTTTTGTGTTAGTGTCCAGGCCTCACAGCCTACATAAGGACAGCATACATAAGGACAGGTCTTACGACAGTTTTATAGATCCTTGACTTTGTATTCCTGCTGACAAGCCTGGACACCAACACCTTGTGGAGACCGGCTGGTCGCCGCCCGGTTGGGTGACCCAGGTACCGCTGGGAGGACAGTGTCCAGGCGGATCTGCGACGTCTCCAAGTCGACGACTGGCAAGAAGCTGCGCACGATCGGGACAGAAAGCATGCTCTCGTTTCGGAGACCAAGACACTCTTTGGGTCCCTGAGCCAAATCAGTTAGTTTAATTTAATTATTTATTTTTAAAGTAATTACAAACCTATACAACTAAAGATTTTGTGAATATTTCAAGCGTCTATTTATTGCCGTCATTAATATAAAGTAAAAAAAACGGCCAAGAGCGTGTCGGACACGCCCAAGATAGGTTTCCGTAGCCATTACGAAAAAAAATCAAGTAATATTATTTGCGTTATAACACAATTACACTTAACACTTACCACAGTCTTAAAATCTATTACCAGAAAAAGAGCGTATCTTCACGGCGCTTACGTTCTTTTGTTGAGAAGCGCAGTTTTTCGGCAATTACTCAAAAACGGTAAAATCTGATCATGTTGAAACCAATTTTCGTTGAAAGTATTTATTAAGCCTTTCCATATTTTTTGGACAAACGGTTTACAAGATAGAGGGGGGGGGGGGACACATATTTTGCTACTTTGGGAGCGATTATTTTCGGAAATCTTCACTTAATCAAAAAAGTTTTTGAGAAACCTTACTATCTTTTCAAAAGAGCTGTCGAACTATGTGCCACGCGTTGATGAGTTATTTTTTTTTTTTTTTTATTTCTGTTACGTGTATCGTGTATGGAGTGCCAGCCAACTATAAATATTTATTTTTGTAATTAAATAGAAAACTAAATAGCGGCTTTGACAAGACATCTTTACTCCAAATTTCATTGATATACATCTTAAGTACCTAATATTAATATTATAAGGATTTCGTATTTTATACGGAATCTTCCAAGTTTAGGTATATTTTATACCTTAGGCTTCTATTTACTCTTAAACTACAAATAATTCTCAAGTAAACTTAGCCGTTATAGTTTTCCTTGAAAGTTTGATATACTTGCTACCATTCTGAATTTTTTCAAATTTTTCCACCGACCGGTTTAGATTTTAGAGGGGGGGGCGCTCGATTTTAATGAAAATTTGCACTTTAAAGTTGAATATTTCGCAAACACATCAATGAATTGAAAAATCGCCTTTGCAAACCCCTAATGGTTGGGTAACACTATAGGGTTCGATGAGAAAAAAAAAATCAACCCCACTTTACGTCTATGGGAGGTAAACTAAAAAAATGTTTTTTCTGAATTTTATATTGTACCATTTTATCGGCATAGTTCACATATATATCCGTGCAAAATTACAGCTTTCTAGCATTGTTAGTCCCTGAGCAAAGCCGCAGACGGACAGACAGACAGACATGGCGAAACTATAAGGATTCCGTTTTTGTCATTTTGGCTCCGGAACCCTAAAAACGGCAAAACAATCGCGTTTGCTGTATGGGAACCCCCTTAAATATTTTTTTTATTCTGTTTTTAGTGTTTGTTGTTGTAGCGAGCGGCCACAGTAATACATAAACTGTGAAAGTTTCTAGTGTCTAACTATTACGACTCAAGAGATGAGCCCTGTGACAAACGGACGGACAGACAGACAGACAGCGGAGTCTTAGTAATAGGGTTCTGTTGGCACCCCTGTACTATAAATAAACTAATACCAAACTAAATTTTTTCATGATTCAGTAGTTCCTTTAATCCCTAAATTGGGTACCTACCCTACCATATTCCTAAAATTATATATCAATTTTGATTTTTAAAATCACACACACACAATCACTTAGTACAAAAATAACTTGGGTTGTTTGCCATCGTCATATATACGCCAGGTAGGCGAGTCCTATTAGGCTTTACTTGGATAAACATTTACGAATACGAACGCAGAGGATTAGTAAAAATAATGCGTAAAGCTTTGAAATAATTAACGTTGGGTATCTTCGTCGTTAACCGCAGACTAAATTATTGCCGCGGTAATTGCCATGAATATAAAAACTAAAATACATAATTATGATAAGCATGGCACATTAGATTTTCCCGTTTTGTTGATTTGCTGGCCAATATACATCGCAGATTTAGTAATTTAGTAATCTTGACAGCGAAATCTTGTGTATAATTTATATCGCATATCGCCTTGTCTTATAGGCTAAGCTTGTTTCTAGCTCAAGTAAACAACTGACAGCGTAGACTGTACAACAGCCGAGATAAATAGTACTCTCTGCCAAGGACCTAGTTAAATCCCCTTAGGAGTACTGTATGTAGCGGCTGAGAAACGTGGACGCAAATCGCTATCTTTATGAGTAACTTTGAAACTTGTCTTCAAACTCAAGAAATCCGACATTGCCAACTACAAACCACTATCCACTTTTATTAAAATATTTTAATTAAAAATTTGCTAAATAAAATTGTGTTTAAAATGTTCATCTATCAACGTTTATTTTACGAACAAACATCTGCGTACCCGCTTGTTGTATTAAATTAAACTTTGTAAACAACTGTTTCGCTTTACAAAAACTCAAGCTGAACTGCCATCAAAGAATGGGAGTAATATACTTAATTGTTTAACTTAAATTCTGCTTTTACTTACAAAATCTACGTATTATTAGTCTCATAATCATAATAAATAAACTCTGAAGTGACAGTAAAGTGGGAAAGAATGAAGTGTTATGTTTATGTAATGATACGAATGTTGTGACATTAAAATACCGTCCAAAGAAGCTCTATTATAAACAGTACCGTCTCAATCAATGAATTATCAGTGAAAATATGATTGATACTTAATTTCACTAACTTTCGTAAAGGCATTGTAATAAATCAAAATCACTTCGTGTTTAGATTTAAAATATTTCGTTTGAAAATTTATATGTATTTCTTGATCTTAATGAAAAAAGATTTTTTTTTTAAATATTTTCTAACATTTCTACGAGTTCGTGACATATTGTAACGTAACCTAAAATCATCCACATTTTCGGCTATCGTCGAAAAACGGAGGTAAATGCTTGTTGTTTTGCACCGTGAAACGTAAAAACGATGCAATTTCTATTTTTAGATCGTTGTCGGATCTTTTCATCGATAGATATTTTAGTTTAGGTACTACAGCTTTAGAAATTAACTAGTATGTATTGTTTAAATTAGTTATTCTACAAAAATAGAGAAACAAACACAATTTACAAAAGTTCAGACTAACTAATTAGTTTATGTAACTTTATGTTTTAGGAATCGTGCTTTAGCTTCGTGTAATTCATGTTCATGATGAATGATTTTCACAATCATCTTATTTATTAACTTGCTTAACCCCGCAACTTCACTATCATGGAAGAATAAAAATAGGCTAGCTCTATCCAATGGCAATTGCGCAAAATCACTTCGTAGTACGAGTCTCCCAATGATTCTCAAAAAGTTAGACTGCCAAATTTCAAACTTCTAATTCTCAGTTGTTTAGGTTGGTTAGGCTGTCCCTCGATGTCTGCCAGCCAGACACGTTACTATTTTATAAGTATAACAACTTTTTCATTATTAAACTAAAAAACCCCTTGTCCGGCTTACCATTTTCATGAATTCATTTGTAATGAAAATATCACTAAGTCCATTTAAGCCGATGAGTGTTTTAATTACTTAATGGCTCCAAGAACAGTATGATGAGACATACTTAAAAATAAGAACCTTATCAGTAGGTACTCACTTTATCTTATCACCACTATAGTCGCGATATAGGGACAGCGTGGATCATGTCAAGTTTTAAAAATAACTAACGTAGTTAAATTTTGCTAATTTCCCATTTTGAAATAAGAATGAAGATGTATTTAAATAGGGCTAATTTCACAGAGAAATGAAAAAGTAATAAGAACTTTATGTTGTTTTATTTTACACACGTTTATAAAAGTAAATACCACAGCAGCTCGATTGTTAAGTTGAATTCAACCTTGAACTACTTAACGAAAGGCGTAGCTCTGGGCTTTATAAAGGTACCTAAACAGTGTCTATCCGACAACAGAAAATTATGCATACCATAAATTATTTTCCAACAGTCTATTAGGCTAAATAAAATACTGAGAGGCGTGGATTGAACATAAATTAAACGAAATAACGATTTCGTCTAACCACCTTAATCATCTGACACTGTACACGTGTGCAACCGTTGACTGTGGCGAACTAGGCCAGCTTTACTGCAGTCAATCAAGAGCACGTAAAAAATAAACAAATGGTTGCTCTTATGTGTGAACAACATGACTTCCTTCTTCCTAAGTGTTTTTCACAATACGTTTAGATTGTTTTTAAGGTAAGTAATAAACGAAATGAAGATTATTAAGCAGGGTTTTATTATATTATCCAGCCGAAATTCTACATAAAATTGTTGATGCGACAGTTTAATAAACGACCAAGTATTTAGAACGGATTTTTGGTCAAAAATCTTAATTCTCATTATACCTACCTCTAACTATAAGTAATTCTCAAATACCTACCATAAAACTGAATATGTAGGTTGAAGATGAAAATATTGACCACCTTCGACGTGCACAGCTCTAAGAGGCCATGAACGATAATACTATTGTGATTTCTTTCATAATGCAAGTTTCTAAATATGACAACTTACAGTCAGCGTTAAAAATAAGAAAACGGCCAAGATTCTCACTCTAACGCCCTTGAAATCACATCGGCCGCTTCCTTAAATTAACCGCTCAAAATTATAATAATAGGTGATAATAGTAATTTAAAATAAATGCACTCTAATACATTGTTGTTGAGGCTCGAAAGTAAGCAATAGATGAACGAGTTAGTTTGAATACGAGTTCATCTATTCTATTGCACTTTTGGCCGAGACTACACATTGTGCTTTTCACAATCACTGCGAGGAAATAAAAAATATTTATCACAAAACAAACAATAAGAATTCTATGACTGCGTTGCTCCCGCCGTGTAACACTCCTTACCGGCCCGGATAATACCGACCCGATTTTTCTTGTACACGCCCATAGAAACTCATGTCAGTTTGACACGAGTATGTATGGGCGTTTACACGAATAATCGGGTCGGTATTTCTATATCGGTACTATCCGGGCCGGTAAATAGTGTCACCCCTCTCGACAATTTTAGTTTTTCTTATGTGATTTTTTTTAAACAAGTCCGTTCTTAGTGGCCAGTACGCAACCACATATTAAAAAAAATCAAAACGTCGTTCTCGTCATGTCTGAGCTGCAGGGCTACTACGAAACTCGAAGTTCGTGTCGTGCGGTCCCTCTGACATTTATACTATTTAATACGAAAGCGAGAGGGACCGCACGACACGAAATTCGAGTTTCGTAGTAGCCCTGCTGCTGCGATGCTGTGGCGTTTTTTCATACTTAAAAAAATTAAAGCATTTTGTGCATATTACGAATTTAAGAAAAAAACACCTCATAAAAGTCGTGAATGACGCATTCTCATTGGTCAATTTAATTTCACATGCAGCAGACGATTACTTTTGATTGGTCCAATGGTCGTTTCAGTACGCCGGGAATAAAATTCAGAAATTATATTTTAAAAAGTCGTATCGTATTATGAAATATATATATTGATACGACCTGTTTTCGTAATGTGTTACATTGTTGTCGTGTTTTTCGAGCCATAAATGAGTCAGCTGTTTAGGCAGTGTTATAGGCAGTTTTGGGTACTGCATTTTGGTTATCTATGGCCACATTTTCGAGCAGTGACGTGAAAAAAAATATTTTGTACTTATTGTGTTTTTTTATTTAGCCCAAGTGTTTAAACACTATCAACCAAAAATAAAAACACCACGTAGTTGCCTAAAAATCTAATTTCAGTCGAACATTACATTTTGTAATTATTTTGCGATGCCATAGTCATCCATCATTAAATATGGTTAGGATTAGCGGCAATTCCAATTACATATTTTGGATTTACCCCTTAGCTGTGCCCTTAGTCCTAAATCACCCCAAAATATCCGAGATTGCTTATAAGCAGTTCCGCATAGCTGTATTTTGAGGGCCTCAATTGTGAAATAATGAAATTAATTTATTGGATAATACAGTCAACGTCATAAATAAGTGATCACTTTTGTACCTTGTCGTTTTCAGCCGGTACACAATTTCGTATGGTTTTTCAAACATGACGTTAAAATTACAAGGTATAAAAGTGATCACTTATTTATGACGTTGACTGTAAAGTTAAACGTAAACTGTATACCTAAATAAAAAGAAAACTAAAAAAACTAAGTCTAGTCCGACCACAGAAGTAATAATAAAGAGGACCTAAATTTGACTCCAGTTTTCAAGTCTCAACACTACTCGTATTACCGCTGAACCACCGCGCTAATGTAAAAACGTATCAAAATTACTGATCAATAAGATCTTATTGCGCAACCCTAAATAATTTACATAACCAAAAACCACACTGCCTTAAAAAAAACTTAAAACAAAAACTAAACAGGACAAAGAAAGCTAGTAGGTAATTTAGTCTAAAATTATTTTAAGTAACTTGAACTTCGGATATCGCTTAACTCCTATTCATTCGCACGCAGCACTTTTTAGTGTTAGGGTTGCCGCGCGGAATATTTATTTATTAATCCGCTAATTATTGGTGCGGGTCATCTTGAATTACATTTTTAGATATATTATTTTGTATTTTACTAGTCGAGCCTTTTCATTTGATACCCATATTGAAGGGAATCTAAAGATATATGTAATCAGTGAAGCGGTGTAGCCATCTTGGATTTACAGAGATACTGAATTCTCAATAATTGTTACCAAAATTGAAGAAATGCTAAATTTCAGATCTGTCAGTCAACAAGAACGGAGTAAAATATAAGTTATTATAAATTTGACCCGAAAAAGACAAACAAGGCTAGCTAAATATAAATAATATACAGTGTGGAAAAATAAGTCGCGCCCTGGAGGGAAGCTACCTTAAATCCTTAAGTTGGCTCATTCCTTTATTTTTAAAAAGAAACAAAAGTGCATTCAAAGATTTTCTAAAACTCGCTTGCCTCGCCCGGGACTCGAACCAACTAAAATTAAAAAATCGCCATTTTTTATTACTCTAATCGATAGGATTATTATTCAGGATAAAATTTATCTAACAAACATTTGGTCTTACTCTCGTCTGTCGTACATGATATCCATGAAGAATACCTATTTAGTACACAAATTCTTTAATGAACAAATACCTCGTACTTACTGTTCACTATCAACAAGTAAAAGACACGTAACAATTCTCTTATCCCTCCAACATTCAAAGACTAATAATATCATTTTTCAACAAGATGGTGCACCTGCCCACAACAGCAGAATTTTCAGGGCTTACCTCAATGAAAATTTCAATGTGGATAGGTACGAGGTACGATTTTTTTAATTTTAGTTGGTTCGAGTCCCGGGCGAGATAAGCGAGTTTTAGAAAATCTTTGAATGCAGTTTTGTTTCTTTTTAAAAATAAAGGAATGTCTCCTTAAAGTAAAATGAGCCAACTTATGGATTTACGGTAGTTTCCCTCCAGGGCCTGACTTATTTTTCCACACTGTATAATTAAACCGTTACAAAAAACAAATCAGAACTTTACTCTAAAATTGTACATGCGCGTTTCATACGATAGCGATAGCCGCGAAGTGAAATCTCACTTCAGGGTGCCAAGCAATGGGCATAAAACACGACTTGCTCCGGCCCTGTAGTACCCTCGTGCCCTGAGAACCAATCAATGACAAGCTGTCAGGCGTTCGACGACCGGTAATTACGCCGTGTTGCCAATGTTGATGATGCCCTTTTTATTATATATAGAATCGCCGCGAATGCGGCCCTCGTTTCCGAAAAGGTCCTAATGACAGAATTAACTTCAAAAATAAATATCTCATCTAGCTCTCTACTATCATCTGAATACGATTCCTCATATGAATAATAACAAAAGGGCAATTTTACGTAGATAAGCAAACTTATACTTACACTTGCCCTTACCCTTGCGTTAACCATTCGATCTGGCATTTGAATACCGATATTTTGCAAAATGTGTATAGTTAATTCTCAAAAATTACAACGTGGTAACATTCAAATGCGTCTCGAGCTCGCGTTTCGAGGATCCCGTAGCCAGAAGCAAAAATACTACAATTGTACTAGAGACTACACCACAAAATTAAAGAATAATCGAACAACTACTCGTTCAGCCACTGACAGACAAATAACAAGGTATAAATTTTCCTCTAAGACTGACTCAAGCTTGACCGTTTTTTGTAATTGTTCATTTGCAGTATATTTATGTGTGGAGATAGAATGAAAACAATAAGTTTTTTTATACGGTGACCCCCCTCCCTCTTTATATCCGTTCTACCTCTTTTTTTAATTTATTTATCATAGGTATTACATATACACTTACTTAAATACTGTACATATCCACTCGCCAAACTGATATTCCAGTTTGTTGGCGAGAACGCGCCCGTTACAATTTAATTATATTATGTAACTACCGTACTAGCCGTGGTGGCCTAGTGGTTTGACCTATCGCCTCTCAAGCAGAGGGTCGTGGGTTCAAACCCCGGCTCGCATCTCTGAGTTTTTCGAAATTCATGTGCGGAATTACATTTGAAATTTACCACGAGCTTTACGATGAAGGAAAACATCGTGAGGAAACCAGCACAAACTTGCGAAGCAATTCAATGGTGCGTGTGAAGTTCCCAATCCGCACTGGGCCCGCGTGAGAACTATGGCCCAAGCCCTCTTGTTCTGAGAGGAGGTCTGTGCCCAGCAGTGGGACGTATATAGGCTGGGATGGATGCAACTACCTATTAATTTAAACATGCATAAAAATACAAAAACAAAATAAAAGTTACAACATATACAGAGATGTGGATACTTTTGCAAAAATTTACCCTAAGGCAGCTTTTGCAAAAGAATCCTTTTGAGAGTATTTTTAACTTTTCTTAGCCACTCAATCTTGTTATATATTTTTGGAACTAGGAACTTTTATTTTTTCGTTTAAAATAATAATTTTTAGCACGACTTTGCACATAATAACATAATTGTTTTAATCTAACACTTTTTGTATTGTACTTGTTATTCTTAAGCGTCTTATAATCACTTACAAAATCATTTTCTAAAGCTATTTAGTACTGCACTCTTATGTGTACTGGAAGAATTTTACATAATGTATAGAACTTATTGTAATCTCCTTAACAATTATTTTTTGAAACCTCGTCATTTTGCGATTTCTTGTTGATATTATAAGCCGAACTTTTTGCGTGAGTCATTGATATAGGTCAATATGCTTAATAAGAAGATTGGTCAATATGCGAATTAGAGATTAGTCAATTCGCGTAAGGGCCATTTAGCGTCAATAATGCGACAATATGCGTCAATAATGCGGATAAATGACACTTATGATTAAGAAATTATATGAAAACAAATATTAGTATAAACATATTTATGAATATTGGCGTTATGAATTAGAATGATTAGGATTTCGATCAATGTATAATAAAATACATAAAAACAGTAGTGATATTATGAATTCTGATGATTATGAGTTTCAATTGTTAGAATTAAAAAAATATATGAAGTGATCATTTTGATGTAAAATTTTCGTACTTCCGATAATAGGACTTAAAAAGTTATGTGAAAAAATGCGCACCCGCCTATGCTAGTCTTCAGCTAGATTTTCACTGCTTTTTGTTCAGGGTTCGAAAATATCCGATATTTATTATAAATATCAAAATATCGGATATTTATGATATATATCCGGTTTATATCAAAAGTTTGATATATATTCGTTTTTTATGAAAGCCATATTATTATTTGTAAAATAAATTAAGTAAAATCGTTTCTGCACTTTGTCAATTGCTTTCTTTGTAAATAATTGTAGAATTAAATACAACAAAAACTTACTCTTTCGTAACGAAATTTTTCTGACACTACTGACGCCATTAACGCCGGCAGAAGTGTTGCCATTAATGGAATGGATTAGAACTTACTTTTAAGGAGTATTTTTTAACTACTTCAACGCCGTCCACATTTGGGAAGTAGAAATACAGTAACAAAGGCCAAAAGCTAGCCAAAAATTACTTAATAATATCAAATTTTGAAACCATTTTTGTATTGATATATATCCTCAAACCCTGTTTTTGTTCATTGTATTTGTAGGTATCGAGTCAGTTTCACTGGTCGTAAAAAAAATCTTTGCCTTAAGAAGATATGCACACACTTTATGTAGGTTAGAGTGCAAAAACTGAAAAAGGGTACCTTAGGTTGCCAGAACGTGACATCAATGTCTTTACGACCCTGAAAGATTTTTTTTAGCGTAGGTACAGTTTTTGCCTCGCGTTTTTGCTAGGCAAGAAAAATTAACTGTCACTAGGTCGACAAAACATCGAACCAAATTGAAAAGTCAAGGAAATATACTGAGCGCAGCGGCGAAAAATCTGGCCCTCAAATTTATGCATAAATTGGTAATTTTGTATGTAGTGGGCTAAATTTTGTGCCGCTGAGTATAGAAACTCAGGATTAATTAAATATGATACAGACTTATTAATATTAAGTGAATTGGACTAATTTGAGTGGTCACTGAAAGAATGCCTTCTTTATTAACGGTAATTATTTGTACACCGGTCACTGTTGCAGACGTCCTAAATACATTAAATATGAGTCATTTACTCGTACAGCAGAATGTAAAAAGGCCTGATCGTTTAGGAGACACGTCATGCTATTCGGACCAGCAACCGAATATCAAGGAGGCGTGGTTAATGCGCTGACCGATTTTATCTTTACTCCGAGAGCGGACCGTCAGTCGCACCGACATATTACGACACAAAACCATTTATCGCCTGCCTGAATCAATTTGGGAACAACGGATTTCTATCTTCCACAAGCAACAGATAAAGCAGCGAAATGTTCGCTTAACCTATTTGTAATTACTAACATCAATATACTTAAGTACTTTCATTGCTAACTAAACTGATTAATCATCAAAACATACATGTGTGTATATATATCAAAACATGTCATGCTACTTAATGTTACTAAAAAGAAACGACTTACGATGTGATATAAATAAAAAACAACAAACCGTGTTTGTACATGAGAATTTTTATAACAATGGCCATTGAACGAACGGTTACTTAGAGCTGCTTGTTAGTGATTAAAATGGAAGACTGCATTAGTTTCTTTAACGTCTCATCTTAGTATTTAATGGTATTGAAGAGAAATCAAACATGACTAGCAAAACAAAACACTGTAAACAATTGGAGAGGAATCAATAATTTCCAACGTTCTACGAAGGAGGAAGCTTCCGTGTGCTTAACTTGGTTTATTTTTCTTTAAATGAGCAATGACATAAAGTTTATTGACCGCGTCGCCTCGACTTTATCAGACTTCGTTGATTGTAATGTATGGTAGCTTGAGAGACTTAAAAGATTGACCCTTTTCTATTGAAATAGGTCGACTCCATAGGGATTGCTAAGAATTTGGCACACTGTAAATCTAGCTAATCCGTTTGTTTACAGTGAGAAAACGTGTGCGTTACACTCATTTGTACCCTTGTATGGCTAAATCCGTATAAGTACGAAACAGCAGTAAAAAGTACGCTGCAAATCTCAGAGATTTGGATCATCTCGACTTTTTTTAGGGTTCCGTATCCGAAGAGTGACCAACGGAACTCTATTACTGTCGCTCGATGTCCGTCTGTCGGTCTGTCACACACAGGGCTATATCTCGAGGACCGTAATAGATAGACAGCTAAAATTAATACATAATATGTGCCGCTACAACATCACATAATAATCATAAAATAAAATTAAGGGGTTCCCATACAAGTAACATTATTTTTAATGTTACATTTAAATGTTTTCCCTAAGATAGACTCATGCTGGACTGGCTTTTATTATTTGCTGATATATGCAGTATTTTCGTTTCGAGGGTACCTTATCTATTATTATTCCGAGTTTGAGGATTGTATGCTTAACCGTCACAGAATAGTCAGTAAGAAAACAATGCTGGTTTGTTATAATATAATGCATTAGCGGAATCAGTGATTAATTATGGACTTAGTGTATACGGTAGGACTTAAAGGTCCCTTATTGGTCATTTCAGTACGCGTTTTGGCCCTTTTGCGTTATTTTTCCAATATGTATTGGTCGTTATGCGTCTAAACCACAAAATCATACTCGTAATTTGATCAAGACTTACTTATTATTCTTATTTGCCACAGCCGGTGCCAATGTATATTGCTTTTACAAAGCATCCATCAGGAGTCATTACATCTTACGTTTACGATACCTTTGGCTAAGAGGACGCTCCTTTCATTTATTATTCAAACCCGCTATCTAATCGACTTCATACCTATCCTATATTTCTTGAAACGTTTCTTACCGTATTCGTGCGTTTTATTACATACCCTTTTTAAACTTTTTTATCGCCAGGCTCAGTAATCTATACTGTAGTGGACGTACGGTCCACTATCCTAATTATATCTTACTTTCATTAAAAACACGACTTTATATTATTTTCATGTATCTTTCCAAATAACTCGCTACGTTGGCAGCTCGGATACAAGTCTTCTCTTTAACACCCTTGCGTCCGTTCAATATTATTATTCAAAAATGGAACTATGCTGCCAGTCTCAAACGCAAGAAGTTAGTACAATATCCCTCCCTCCTATTGAGGTTAGGACTAACCTACCTAGGCAGGAATAGTTAACAAAGGTCTACCATAGCTCTGCTAGAGTTGACCTGCAGGTTAAATGAGACCAGCCTTAATAAACATTGGGAACATGCCCTTAAATGGCCAACTCACAAGCCCGCAGCTCGAATGAACAAAACCTACCGAAAGGATCATTCATGGCAGTAGCTAAACTAAGTGCTTATTTATGTTTGGCTAAGGCAAAAAAAAAAGTGTTTATGACACTTTCCAACATTACTGTGTCTATGACACATATTGCCAAAGACAACCGCATGTAAAGCTAGCCTTACATAGCAGTATAGACACAGCATCGTTTATGATGTGTGTCGCACCACCATGCAATGCAAACTTCACATCGGATGTAAAGCTAGCTCCACACCGCAGTACAGACACAGCATCGCTTATGATGTGTGTCGCACCACAGTGCTTCACTGACTTTAGATCCAACAGTTGGCCATCACTCCCCCCTGAGTCCGTTCAATATTATTATTCAAAAATGGAACTATGCTGCCAGTCTCAAACGTGCACGTACGCAAGAAGTTAGTACAATACCAAAAACAAGTAGGTATATGTTCCTATTAAATCTTAACTTTTGAATTAAAAAATATTTGTTTTTTTTTTTAGTACAAATGCAGCCACCACGATTTAGTATGCAGCCATCATCTTCAAATAGCATAGTCAGAGAAGGCACTACAAAAATTTTACAGTGTTCTGCAATCGGTAAGTGTTAAATAAATACCTACTTAAACATAGCAAATACATATCTTTATCCTGTAATACTGAATTTTAATATTGCAGGTGTCCCTCAACCTATGTACAGGTGGTTAAAAAACGGTTATCCGCTTGGAGAATATTCATCAGAACTTTTCTATAAAATCCTCAATACTCAACGAAGTGATGCTGGAGCGTATCAATGCATCGCCAAAAACGACGTCGGTGCTATTTTTAGCGAAAAAAATAACATTATCGTTGCGTGTAAGTTAAGTTCATTTTCATAAGTGATTTTTTATGTATTTCCGTAATTTTTCTTAATATTATAAGCAAATTTATTACGAAGGGCGGAGTAAAACATCCATTACATAAAGTAGTTTACTTGTTATTACAAGTTAATACAATTACTTAATAGCAATGACTAAACTTTTGCATCAAGTTTAAGTACTAAGTTCTTAAAGTTTTATAGGCTTCTCAAAGAGGAGCAATAAAAAATTAAGCCAAATGCTCTGAGTGTTTATCGTGATCATAAATTTAATTATTTTTACTTGCAGATATGGGTGTATTCGGAAACATTGAACAGGATGTAGTTGTTATCGAATCTGGTAAAGCTGCTATTCTTGATTTTCCACCAATAGAATCTGATCCACCACCTTCAGTAATATGGCAGGATGAAAATGGGGTTCTCCGTTACGATCAAAAGTACGCCCTTACCGACAAACACCAGCTAATCATTCTCTCAGCATCAAAGGATGATGCACGGCCATACAGGTTTATTTTTTATTATTTTACTAGCCTTTACCCGCGGATTTGCTCGCATTTACAATTAGATCTAGTATTTATGTAGTTGAATTCTAAAATTTCACGAAAATTCCCGTTGGAATTCCCATAAATTATATCCTGGTCTTCGTCAACGTTGCATAGATTGAGATTTCGGGATTTTATCCCGATCCCGTGGGACTATCGAGATAAAAAGTAGCCTATGCGATGCGTTTTTCTATAGGTACCGAAGTGATCACTTATTTATGACGTTTACTGTACAGCTATGTACCAATTTTCATCCAAATCAAAGCCGTTTTAGCGTTACGAGTAACAAACACGCAAGCACACGCATACGCACAAAATTTCACCTTTACAATAACTAATTATAATTTTAGAAGGATTCCTAATAAATTTCGTATTTCCAAATTTAGGCGTGTACCCTCGTTAACTTACTAACTTACGGCAAGCAATAATTCCAGAGTTCGAGCGATAAACACGCAACTGGGAAAGGTTGAAAATAGTCCTTACATCAAATTGAATGTGTTCGGCGACGACGACAAAGAAATGCCACCGGAAATAATAATTAAACCTCAAGACACTAAAATCACTAAAGGCCAAGAATATACTAATTTATATTGCATAGCTAATGCCAGACCTTTACATGAGCTTGAGACACTTTGGTTCAAGGATGGCGTCTTGATAGATTTGGCAGGTGTTACTTATGACTTACCTGATCAATGGAATAGAACCTTAAGCTTGATATCCGCAAATTTATCACATACAGGCCAATACACTTGCCAAGCGAGATCAAAAACGGGAGGATTCGCAACCGTCACTGCTACAGCAAGCGTAACAGTAACTGAAAAGCCAATTTTTTTAACAAATTTAAAATCTGAAACATTTGGCGAATTCGGAAGTACGATAGTTTTAGAATGCAACGTTCAGGGGATTCCTATACCTGGCATTACTTGGTATAAAGACGCGCGGAAAATTTCAACCGTTGGTGCCGAAGCTGGAGAGCCTGACAACATCGACGTGGACGATGGAGGAGGGCGGTACAGGGTCGAAGTCAACCGCTCTCTAGTTATCAGTGACCTGAAAATGGAGGACATGGGTATCTTTCAATGCATCGCGAATAATGAAGCGGGCGAATCATCTATATATACTTGGTTGAAGATCAAAAGTAAGTAACAATTAGTCCCAATCTTAAGTTACTACATTTAGATTAAAGATAACACTAACCCATTGTGACTGTCGTACAGCTAAAGGGAATATCCGTGTACCGCGCAACATGAAGTTAATAAGAGTGAGGACCGCAGATAAAAAGGCAAAAACGTTCAAATTCGATACCGGCAGTAAGAAAAATTGTAGTCTTTCTGCACAATTTTCAAACAGCAATGAGTTTTACAGCACCAAGTGTTACCGCTAATTATAATTTTTATAATGTTCTGTGTTACGGTGCTACAATTGTTGGCACTTCATTGATTTTACGATTATTTACTTGTCTTGTTTATGTAGCTTGTAGGTAGCAATGTTTCACATTTTTGCATGATTATTTAATTATACTAACCTTTTTATATGATAATATTTTTGTAGTTTATTTGAAATGTACTTCTACTTATTTTATGACGGTACATTGTTGCGAGTATAATGAAGAAAGGTTATAATCAAAATACATATGTACATACGCTCGAAAAACATAACCCTCCTTCGGGCAATCGGGTAAAAATAATTAATAAGTATAACACAAATCAATCATTACTTATTTACTTACTATTCATTACTTGTAATTTGAATTGCAGTCCAAGCCCACAGTTAATCAATGGTATGTGTTAGTTGCGCCCAAAATAATCATAGCTTAATGAAGTATCCTATTGTACATAACGATGAATATATTTTATAGTTACTAAATATTTTCTCAACTACCGATACATAAAGACCTCTATTTAAGAACTCTATTATTAATTTCATTTATTAAACATTTCTGAAACACATTCGGCATGTTTTCATGTGATACTAACACAGTAATTGTAGGTGTGTTAATAATAATGTGGTAGGAGTTTATGTTGTCGCTAGCGTGTGTCTAACGAGAGTGCGTGTGGCTTGTAGCGTCCCCGCCAGTAATGCAGTCCCCGCCATCCAATCTTACGGTCCTGGACGGGAAAGATGCCACCATTGCGTGCCGAGCCGTCGGCGCGCCCACCCCTAACGTTACATGGTACTTCAATGGTGAGTATAAAATACACATACCTACTGGGTGGTTTCTGAACCAATGAAATCTCAAATATAAGGAAATTAAAAAGGGCTTTCCTACATATAGGTACTTAATATCGTTATTGCGAAAGTAACTCTGTCTGTCTTTCTGTTTGCTACCTCTTCACATCACACTTACGAGTATCTACCACCTCCCTACCTAGCCTACTTATCTACATATATTACCTAGCGGAAAAATAAATTTTTACTATGCGCGGTCGAAGTCACAAGCAAAATTTACTCCATACTAATACGAAAGCAAGTCGGTCTGTCTGCCTGTCACCTTAAACCGCTGATAAGATTTAGATAAAATTTGGGGTGGAGATCGTTTGAAATCCTGGAAAGGACGTAGGACAGTTTTTATCCCGGAAATTTGCGTATTTACCTTAAGATATCGTTAAACCAATTCATCGGAGACGAAGTCGCGGGCAACAGCTAGTTAATGCTATACCAGCTTTTGCGGAAGTTTCATACCTATACCCCTACACCACCCCTTAAATACCCTTAGAGAAGGTGATTGTTTAAAATGTGCTTAGATAAAAAAAAGTGAAATTGTAGTACCTGTAGACTCTACAGGTTACTAAAGTACTACTTATTATAGAGCACATGTAGTATTTTTTAGCCCTGTACTTTTAAAATATTTAAACAAAATTCATTTTTATACCTTCTTCATCCCCAGACCCCCTTAGGGCACTGATGTGTTTCGGCGTGGAGAGTAAAACAGCCGGTGAAACTACTGCCACTTGAGGTATCCCATCTTAGGCCTCTAGGTTGGCAACGCAACTGCAATCCCTCTGGTGTTGCAGGTGTCTATGGGCGGTGGTGATCTTTTACCATCAGTAGCCCCACTTGCTCGTTTGCCATCCAATCGAATAAAAAAAAAAAAGATACATAGGTAATTCTTTATTTGTAATATTTAAGCCAGCATCTAAGTTTCACAATCTAATTTCAAAAGCACAAAAAATCCATACAAATTTCCACCTCGAGTTACTTTCGCGCATAATAATATTTTAAAGAGCGGCCACACCGCTGCTTAAGAAACGATGCCGGTACCGAATCGCAGTGACTTTACCGAACAAAAGTCGTGACGTTTATAGCACGTCACTGCGATTCCACACCGTTTGCGTATTTTAACCAGCGGTGTGGATATCATGCAATAAAAACGGTGCGCATACGATGCGACACTGCGATTTTGTACCGTCACCGTTTTTTAAGCAGCGGTGTGGCCGCTCCTTTAATACGGATACGGATTTTCAGCTGCGGCGTGACATAATGTCCGTTAACATTGGATGGTTTAAATGAAACAGTTGACGTACTTGGTACGTTAAAATTTAGGTGTTAGTAATTATATATTTTCTAACTCGTGTTATGTACATGTTATAAATAAGACAACTGTAACTGACACTTCACTTTCACGGTAAACTGTTTTATGTTTATCTTTAGAAGAATTGTTTGTACCTAATTAAAATATAAAATTTTAAACATTCTCTTTGATAACAGTTTTCTTTTCACTCCGAAGACAAAAACAATTATAATTACAGATTCCATTATTATAAATCTATCCGGAAGACTGCAAGGATTGGAGGCAGGTGATCTGCTGATAACAAGCACGACCACGGCCGATAGCGGCAAATACACATGCGTGCGATCCAACGACGCCGGGTCTGTTTCTGGAGAGGCTTATCTTACCGTATTAGGTAACAAATAATTATCAGATTATTACCACATCTTATTCCAACTTTCAAGTCCACTTTAGATCATCTACTTAACTATCTGTATTTACTTACAGTGAGAACTCAAATCATCGCACCACCAGTCGATACGCGCGTTTTGCTTGGGCACACAGCTACATTGCAGTGCAAGGTTTCGAATGACCCAAACGTGAAATACAATATTGACTGGTTCCATAATAAACAGTAAGTATGATTCAATTTGCATTTCATTGAGTATTTTAATAACCTGCGTCATATTAACGGAGGTTTCTTTTTACTATTTAGACCGATGACAGCTGGTTCCCGGGTGTGGGTATCGGCAGATGGCTCGCTCCAAGTGCAAGCTGTGCGCGCCAGCGACGCCGGCGAGTACTCTTGCGTGGTGACGTCACCAGGCGGGAACCACACCCGACAAGCGGTGCTCTCTGTTATCGAGCTTCCCTTCGCACCGACCAACGTTCGCGCAGTTAGGTTAGAATCCACTCCGCAGCGAGCCATCAACGTGTCCTGGACCCCTGGATTTGACGGGAATTCGCCTATACAGAAGTTTATTGTACAGAGGCGCGTTGTACCCGAATTTGGTAAGCAACATTTATCCAAAAAGTTTTTTCTTATATGTATTATTACTTTCTTACATATAGAAAGTAATCTGCATGAAAATGTGTCCAGGTCCTACACCAGATCCTCTACTAAACTGGGTGACTGAACCGACGAACGTGTCTGCCAATCAGCGATGGGTTCTGTTAACCAGCCTGAAGGCGGCCACATCTTATCAGTTTCGTGTCTCCGCTGTGAATACTGTCGGCGAAGGCCCGGCGTCCGACCCAACAGATGTTTTGACTTTACCGCAAGAAGGTAAGATAATTTTTTTTCATATCATATAAAATATTTTATTGAAAAAAATATCCTGAATAAAGCCACAAAATTGTAAACTCGCTTTGACCAACTAACACTAACAATTTACTAACAAATAGTATAGCAAATTTGACGAATGCATCACTTAAAAATAGCTAACGGAACTTTAATAATAAACAACTCACGTGCACTGTTAGTTTCATCATTGGCATACTGCGCACTTTATGTTTAACATGTTGACGAGTTGCCTCAATACCCAAGGTTTGCTAACTTCTCACTACAATAAAGTGTTCTCTTTGTGATCAAGCTGCCAGCGACCTTATATGCTGCCAAGGTATGCAGAAATACTTGAGATTAAGCGATATGTTGACAAGTTATTTTTTTTATGTGTATGTGTTCTATGTATTCCGTTCAGACTTATTTAAAGGAACACTATTATTTTATTGAATGCGTCTATTTTTATTTTTTTATATTTATAGTTTTAGGTTCTTCTACCATTGGCATGATATACGGATCTCCGCATCATCATTTAGATACTTCAACTTAAACGTATGCACGATCATTAAAGATTATATCTACTGATCTCTCCGAATTTGCATGAACACCAATATTTATCAGAATTATCAAAACTGCTCCTTGTTAACCTCTTCCTAATGATATTTTCTGCGTGATAGTTGTTTGAAAGGAGCTTTAATAACCCTATTTTCTTACTATACTTGATAACCCGTTTACAAGGCATGCAACTTTTAAAACCATTTTTTCTTTAGCAAAAAGTAAGAAATTGACCAATAATTTCCAGCACCATCGGGTCCTCCTATGGGATTCATGGGTTCTGCTCGTTCGTCTTCGGAAATAATCACCCAGTGGCAACCTCCACTTGAAGAGCATCGAAACGGCCACATCCTAGGTTATGTCATCCGCTACAGGCTACGAGGCTACGACAACAGCCCGTGGACTAACCAAAACATCACTAACGAAGCTCAGAGGAACTTCCTCATCCAAGATCTGATTACCTGGAAAGATTATAATGTTCAAATAGCAGCTTACAATGACAAAGGTGTAGGCGTATTTACCGACAGTTATATAATCAAAACAAAAGAGGGCGTGCCAGAAGCGGCTCCTGATAGCGTTCGATGTGAACCTAACAATTCTACTTCGATCACTGTTTGGTGGACTCCACCTAATCCTCAAAAAATTAATGGAATCAATCAGGTCCGTGTAATTTGTACATGTATTTATGGTGAAGTAGCGTCATACATTCGACGTAAGATGCAATGGAAAATACTAATGCGTGTATAATTTTTTGCAGGGTTATAAAATTCAAGCGTGGAGATGGGAAGACAATGAAGCGGATAATATTGAACAAAAACTCGTCAGTGTTCCTCCAAATCTCCTAGATCCGCTAACCGAACAGACTGCCATTATTGGTGGCCTTGAAAAGTTCACGGACTATAATATATCAGTCTTATGTTTCACTGAACCGGGAGATGGACCTCGAAGTGAATATGTTTTAGTCAGAACCAAAGAAGACAGTAAGTAAAATTCGTCTCAACACAGCCAATGTTTGACATGTACCAAAAATTAAAGGTTTTTAAAATGTTTCTCTCTTTTTAGTTCCTGATGAAGTAGCCAATTTACAATTCGACGACATATCTGACCGTGCTGTAAGAGTTTCTTGGTTACCACCTAAAAAGTCAAATGGGATTTTAGTGGCGTACAGATTATCCTATCAAGTAAAAGATGACAACAACACTTACAAAGAAGAAATACTACCAGCAAACGTCACCAGCATCAGAGTAGAACATTTACAGGTATTTTATTATAAAAATTGTTTGAAGAATGAAAGAAAACAAAGCGCTTTAGTATGTGTAATCATAATTTAATCAGGTGACAAACCACTTGACATCATAAGTTAAATAGCTTTCTATTCAACAGAAAACTGATTAGGTAATAACTAATAATGTATATTTTGAACGCATGACAAACAAGTTATCCCTTTTTTACATATGTACGTTGTACTTAGCTTCTTTTTAGGTTGCAATTTATTTCTTACTAGCTTTTACCCGCGACTTCGCTCGCCTGAACCATAAACATTTAAAAGAAGCAAGCAATCAAGCAAGCAAGCAAGCATGTAAGCAAGCATAATTATGCAAGAAAGTAAGCAAGCATGCCAGCAAGCATGCAAGCAAGCAACCTTGCAAGTGAGAATGTAAATTTGCAAGCAAGCATACAGGCAAACATGTAAGCCAGAAAGCAAGCAAGCATACTTTTTAACACATTATTTAAAAAAAGTTTGTCTAATGTGCATTCATAGTTCTATGTAGTGTGTCAGCGGTTAGAATACAAAACAAACTTTTGGTCATCCCTTGGGAACGGCAATTTATTTCGGGACAAAAAATATCCTATTATTTATTCTGGAGTTCTAATAATATGTCGTATGCAAACTTTCATAGGAATCGTTGCAGTAGTAACGGCGTGAAAACGTAACAAACAAACAAACTCACTTTCCCCTTTATAATGGTAAGGATGAAAAAAAGTAAATGCCGAACCGTTAAATTCGATAGTTATTTGATAGATGAAAATTTGCCAATTTTGTATCTTCATCTCAGTTACATATATTACGATGATTCGACGATAAAGACATAGAAAAAGTTGTAAAGTATTTTTGATACATTTTTACTTCAATACAAAACTCGATTGTACCTGCATGTCTCGATTAGACCAGTAACAACATTTTAAAGCTTATCTTTATAGACGGTGACTGTTTTTGTCAAGTTTAAACACATTTGGAGATAGGTATAATAAGTTACTTTGCCCCATAGTTTGAAATAATGGACTGAAACTTTTCAGAAGTAAAAACTGAATATGATTGTGGTATTACAGGCAAGCACTCACTACAAGTTTTGGGTATGCGCGCTAACTGGTGTGGGCGCGGGAAGCGCGCGTGCGGCCTCTATACAGTCGGGAGTCGAGCCTGTGTTGCCGGCCGCTCCGCGAAGCTTGGCGCTCTCCAACATCGGGGCTTTCTCTGTGCTGTTACAATTTACTCCCGGCTTCGATGGCAACTCCTCTATCTCCCTGTGGACCGTTCAGGTGATTTATGTATATCTTTTCGAATGATCACTTAAGCCCGAAACGCCGAGCCATAGGCACGCCTATGTGTATTTTCTTCCACTTCAACAAAAAAAATATGAAAAATCATCAATGTAAAAACAGGATCGAGGTTTTATTTAGTTAAATTATCTGTAAAGGATTTCAGATTAAAAAATATTTAAGTTAAATTTCATTAATGTTTGGAGATCATCATGGATCTTCAGTCTGGAGACCGGAGAGTTTTCGGAGTCATTTACGACGTTTTTGGTTCTGATATTTTCCGCCTTTGCCAGCTCCAGCACAATACTTATTGACGATTAAATGCACTATTAACAGGCTCAAACAGCACGTAACTCATCATGGATTACAATATTCGAGCTCAGCGCTCCAGATGCCCAGTCTATACTGGTCACAGGCCTTGTTCCCTTTACCACGTATCGACTGCGAATCATTGCAACTAATGTCGTGGGCACCTCGCCACCTTCGGAGCCATGCAAAGAATTCCAAACTATCCAGGCGCCTCCTCAACACCCGCCCAGAAACGTGACAGTACGGGCAGTCAGTGCTAATAATCTACGCGTTAGATGGATTGTAAGTATAGCATCACAAAAAAAAATGATTCCATAAATTATTTCATTTCAGAAATGTGTTGGTACATCGTAATATTTTTTCAGCCTCTTCAGCAAAGCGAGTGGTACGGCAACCCAAAAGGTTACAACATCACCTACAAACGTAGCGGCGCTAACGAAACGCTTTTTAGCGTCATAGATGATCATACCGCTAATTCACACATACTTTCCAATTTGGAGGAATGGTCGGTGTACGAGATTCAGATGACCGCAATCAATGAGGTCGGAACATCTTCGGCGAGTCCGACGGCTACTGAAAGAACGAGAGAAGCTGGTAAGTATGGTTTTTATCATACTGTTTTATTTTTAACACTGTTTTTCTATTTCTTTATCGATAAATTTATTTAAATATGTAAATAAGTCTAATGATACCACTACTACAATGCAATGTGCTCTCCCTCTTAATTTTGAACACGCTTGCATTAGTTTATATTTTAAATACAAAAAGAATAATGAAGTGATTTACAAAAGACACATCTTAAAAGTTTAATTCAGATATAGGCCACAAGCCACAACGAAATAGTCTCATTTCTGCTGTAGTATAATTGTAGCTAGGTAACTCTGAAACAATGTAAATTCAACCCCACAGACCTTGTTTTGAGTTCTATTGCCTTAACAAATAACCTTTCTAACAGTTTTTCTCAAAAAACCGCACTGACATGTTACAATTTTAAAATAAATATATGCGTGCCGTGATTTAGATTAGTGTGTTGATTTTTACAGTCCCATCAAGCGGACCCAATGACGTGTCAGCTAATGCAACATCATCCACTACTGTTGTGGTCTTATGGGGCGATATTCCAGCGAAAGATCAGAACGGATTGATTGAGGGCTATAAAGTTTGTTTCGCAGCCATTGTACCACCACCCCGACCCGACAATCAAAAAGTGGAATGCCAAGCCATACCCTCCAATCAAACTCACACTATTACACTAACAGAACTCCGTAAATATGTCGTATACCAAATACAAGTTCTTGGGTATACCAGATTGGGGGATGGAGCCCTGAGTGACCCACCTGGTACAGTGCGAACTTTCGAAGACAGTAAGTGTTATCACTTCTCAATTTATATTTATTGAATAAAATACTAGACTAGTTACTCATTTATATTTTCAATTCAGCTCCCGGTCCGCCGTCGAACGTATCGTTCCCTGATGTTACCTTCACGACCGCCCGTATCATTTGGGATGTGCCAGAGGATCCGAACGGTGAAATATTGGCATACAAAGTGACTTACCACCTCAACAGTACGACGCAACACATTTTCTCCAGGGAATTCCTACCTTCAGATAGGACTTTCAGGTAAAAAATAAAACTAGCTAGACCTCGCAAAAGCCCATTTTTCATTTCCCAACCGACGACCGAACTCGGAAAACCTTAGCGTAGAATATTAGTGCTATTATAGAATACACTCTAAAGAAAAGTTTTATAACAAAAAATTTAACCGACTACAAAAAACCATGAAAATATTTTTCTACCAGTCTGAAGTCGGTGCCTCAGCACAAGCCAGCAGGAGTGGACCTATAGTCGTCTACTTCACCTGCATACCTAATTATATATTAGATTTTAATCACTCCTACTGTCTCGTGCTGAGGCACCGACTTCAGACTGGTAGAAAATTATTTACACGGTTTTTTGTAGTCGGCTCAATTTTTTGATATACAATTTTTGTCACGCTTTTTAGGGTAAATAATCTAAGATACAATAGTTTCATGTCAACTGCTCGAAACCTTTTATGAAAGATTGCTTTTTCTGATGCAGAGACGTTCATTATTGAGGAGTCCTGGTGCTTCACCACCCGTTCCATATGCATTACGAGCATAAATTGCTTAGCAACTGTGTTAAAGTAATTGAAATTCAACCCGTGAAGTACTTGTTATTGAGTAGTAGCTCTGTTGGTCAAATGTGGTCTTCATCATCAGTTCCACTGCACCAAATTATGATTTTCAAGAGCAAATGCACGAGTTACAGCTAAATATATCCAAATTACCATAGGTGTTCCTACAATATTTGAAGAGTTCCCTCGATTTCCTTAAGATCCGATCATCAGATCCTAATTTGGTGCTTATGGGACCTAATTGAAGGCATTCCTAGACGAACGCAAAAAAAAAATTCAAATCGGTTCATAAATGACGGAGTTCTGAGGTAACAAACAAAATACAACCGAATAGGTAACCTCGTTTTTTGAAGTCGTTTAAAAAACAATAGAAATCGGTTAATTATTTAATAGTGCTCGTGTTAATAACCCCGGTCTAAGTGATTGAGCAATGCATGACATATGTTGAAAAGGTAAACACGAGGTAAATTTATGTTTCAGGGCAACAGAGCTAGCCCAGGAGCGATATTACCTGTTCTCGGTGACGGCTCAAACGCGTCTGGGGTGGGGCGCCACTGCGCGTGCGCTGGTGCTCACGACTGTGAACCGCGCCGCGCCCACGCCGCCCGCGCGCCCCAACGTCTCTCGCTCGCTGTTACAGCCTCATCACATAACTTTCTCTTGGACGCCTGGCAATGATGGCTATGCTCCGCTAAGGTCAGTGCAAAAACAATCACTTGTGTACTACCTATTTACCTATATTTAGAGCGTACTATAACTCATTTCACACATGTAGCCTGTGTTAATTTTACACGCAAAAGTCGATGCCTTACTTAATAATAAAAATGGTAAAAATCAAATTCAGGGTATTGCTTTTACAAATTGAATAATGTTTGTTTATTATTTTTAGCCAATTCGCATGGCTAGTTTTATTTACAGCAATGAAAACAAAAATAATCGATTTGATGTTTGCAAACATGAAGAAAAGTGACTTTCGTGTTTGGATTTAACATTATGTATTGAAAAAAACACTAGACAAAAATTACGGCAACTCTGCTCTATCGAATAAAATGATTCATAAGTGGTTTACGGATTTTCGTTGTAGCCGGAAAAGCACTATTGACTCCGACTGACCGACGCTCAGTTGAGGTTACATGTCAGAGATGATCACCATAAAACATGACATGGTATTTAAATGACTGAAAAGTACAAGTCCGCGAGATACGATATTGTAGGCAATTTAGACGTACGAATTCGTAACATACACTTATTTGGATGTGAATAGGCTATATAGCAGTTATTTAAGCTTTTTTTTCGCATTTCAGATATTATACGGTACAACAGAAAGAAGAAGGGGCGACTTGGCAAACAATACCGGAACGCGTGGACCCTTTCGCGACATCATTCACAGTTGAAAACCTGAAGCCGTACACAGCTTACCAATTCCGCATAAGAGCCACCAATGACATCGGGCCGAGTCGCTACAGTAACGCTACTGAGACTGTCCGTACTTTACCTACTGGTAAGTTACTTTACCTTTGCCCAGCAGTGGGACATAATACAGGCTACATAAAAAAAAATACTTTTAACTCATTTCTTCACTAAATAAGTTTCACGACCATTCAAAAATTTTCATATACTGCTTCATACTTTATTTACAATATAATATAATTAGTACCTAATTAAATTCCCCACGTCGTTACACAGCCCCAAGCAAGGCAGTTGAAAAGCTTCACGTTGTGCCGATAACGCCGAGTAGCGTGCGTGTACAATGGACTCCTTTAACGGAGCAATATTGGAGCGGCGACACACAGACGGGTGGCTACCGGGTCTATTACCAACCTCTCACAGACTTTCCGACGCCACTTCACCACACCATGAAGCAAGAAGTGCCTGGAATCAAGGTAAAAACATAAATAACAATAGAAAATCATTTTCATTTTTTTTATATAAATTACTTATATGTGACATATCATTTATTGGCCGTTATATCTTGTAATATACTGTATAATGTTTGTCTCTGTCTCATAAAATTAGGCTCTTATGTTAGTGTTAAGGTTAACGAAGTATATACGTATACGTCGAAATAATTCTTCAATGCAGAGCAGATCCATGGTTAATTTATAGGTATCTAACTACTAAACCTCGAATTTCAGAGTGAGGAAGTAGTGCTGACAGATCTAGCGCTGGACCGCAACTATGAGATCAGCGTGTGCGCAGTGAACTCTCAGGGCGCGGGCCCAGGCGGCACGCCGGCGGTGGTGTGGGTGGGCGAGGCCGTGCCCACCGCGCCGCCGCGGGACGTGCGCGCTGACCCACTCTCGCCCACGGAAGTCGCGCTTGCCTGGCAGCCGCCGCTGCTCGCTCAACAAAATGGCGACCTACTGGGATATAAGGTGATTCCTCCTGTTGTGCTGGGTCTGTGGACTCTGCTTTTGGCATTCCACACGACGCAGTCATGAACAAGCAAATGCTATTTTCATCTTATTCTATGATGTTACTACGTTTCACAAACAAACACGTGGACGCTAGAAAGTTTGTGTGTATGTTCTATTTAGACGTAGATCAGAACGATAATGGCAACAGTTGCGGCTGTGCTAAATGTAATGAGGAAAGCACCCGTCCTCTCCTCTTCATGGGAGAAGTCACAATATTTCTGGTCATGGTATAAGTACTCATTTGTCTATGTGGAGAGCTGTGGCCATAATACTTAATCCATTTATTTTATCACATAAATTCCATACACCTGAAGATCCAAAATAATAGTATAATTAAACTAATGTTATTCCTGTCTTGCGGCCAGAGAACTAGCAATATGAGGAATATAATTTTTATCAGTTGTAAATTGTAATCCATTCGAATAATGTGAACGCTTGCTCATAGTAAAGTTAGTATGGATGGAGTCTTCATTAATTGCTAATAGATTTTTTTTCTTCAGATTTTTTACCTCATGACTGAGTCACCAGAAGAGCTGGAGCCAGGACGTCGTGCCGAGGAAGAGATCGAAGTCGTCGCCGCCACTGCCACCTCGCATTCCCTCGTCTTCCTCGACAAATTCACACAGTATCGTATTCAGGTAAGGAATAATACCTACAGGCCAGTATCTTAGATTTAGTCCCTCCAGTGAGTAGGGAAAAAACTTATCTCTATCTCAAATCCACTTGTCAATTTCCTAACTATGTATCTACATGTACGTAACGGAATCTTTTAACTTGAAACTTTGCAATTATACGTAATTCTGATGTCCATACTATAATGATATAGAACCATCGAGCTGATTTGATGATAGAATCGGAAGGTCGACACTGGAATTCCAGGAAAGAACAATGTAACCTAGGTATGTTTAGATGTGTTAGAGTCGCCTTAGGGTGTACTTTGACCAAGAGTGGTATCCGGGGTCTGATGATTTAGCAGTTTGGTAGGTTTACCATTAAAGTGTGTTTTACTTCCCGAACGAGGGTTTTTTTTTTTTTTCATTTATAATGGTGGGATAAAAAACAACCTTTAAGCGATTGCAATGCAATGAACATTGCGGTTGGGCTTTGCTTAAAATAGCTTGCTTCAAATACTTCATCATCATTCCAGCCTATATACGTCCCACTGCTGAATTACACCATTGAATTGCTTCGCAGGTTTGTGCACACAAATATTAGCCGACCGTAAATACCGAAGACCTGACCTAAGGCAGTTGCCTTATGCCTCAAAAAGGAGTTATATTTGTACGTATATCACTACAGATAATAAATTGACAGATGCTGGCTTTCAACCCGGCCGGCGACGGGCCCCGCTCGAGTGCTGTACTCGTCCGCACGCACCAAGGGTTGCCCTCGGCCCCGCGAAACATCACCTTTACCGACATCACTATGAACAGTCTCGTGGTCTCCTGGGAGGCGCCGCATCGCCGCAATGGCCTCATACAGTCCTATATTGTCACTTACGAAACTATAGAACAGGATGAACGTAAGTTAGAAATATTTACTGAAAAACGGTTCGTTCGACCACACTTTCATAAACTAAGCTTTAAAACCTTTTAAACATTAAGCCTGAAGAGGTAAGAGACAGACAAACGGACAGATATTCTATTGGGATACCTACTAATAGGACAACACCAATATTTTTGGCATTAAAGGATGAGACTTGGCACACTTGTTCCTTAGAAGGACCAGAGTGGAAAACGCCCGAGAGCCAGCGGGAGCCACCCTGCAGGGGGGAGGGGGAGGGTCGTAATAACTGCTAATTTATTGCTACTACGGCAAGTTGGGTATCATTTTCGGGTAAATAAAAGATGGCCGATCATTATCCGAAACAAAAAAAAAACAACAAAAATATCATACAAAAAAATTACATTATGGCCGATAATTGAAAATTTTGTTTCTTTTTTCCTGTAACGAGATATCGTCGTTCAGTACTAACATTGTACTGTTCTGACAATGAAAATTGTACCTTATGGAAAATGCTAGTTACGCGGTATTGCAGCAGCAGTAGCAACGACGATATCTCGAACGAATACCGATAATGGCAAAAAAAATATGTTAAGAAAGCCACATTCATACAGATTCCAAAAATATAAGCTTTATTGGAACAATTTTAGAAAAAAATGCGTTTAAAAAATATTTATACACATCGCGGCAGTGGCATACTTAAAGAACAACTAAATACAGTCTTTTTAGGGTTCCGGAGCCAAAATGGCAAAAACGGAACCCTTATAGTTTCGGCATGTCTGTCTGTCTGTCCGTGGCTTTGCTCAAGGACTATCAATGCTAGAAAGCTGTAATTTTGCACGGATATATAAGTAAACTATGCCGACAAAATGGTACAATCAAAAAATAAAAAAAAAATTTTTTAGGGTACCTCCCATAGACGTAAAGTGGGGGTGATTTTTTTTTTCATCTAACCCTTTAGTGTGGGGTATCGTTGGATAGCTCTTTTAAAACCATTAGGGCAGGGTTACTCAAAGTGGGGTACGCGAACCCCTAGGGGTTCGCTATTCGACGGTAGGGGGTTCGCGACAAGGTTTACGTGACTCCAAAAACCACCAGGCTGCAAGACTAGCAAGATGGTTTGCAAGTTTTTGGACACTTTTTGTATTTTTTATTTTTAGTTTCTCCATCAGTCAATTTTATTACTTTCTTTGGGGGGGTAGGGGTTCGCTATCGTCTAGAAGCTTTAACAGGGGTACGTGGAGCCATAAGTTTGAGAAACCCTGCATTAGGGGGTTGCTAAAACGAATTTTTGATTCAGTGATTTGTTTGCGAAATATTCAACTTTAAAGTGCAAATTTTCATTAAAATCGAGCGTCGTCCCCCCTCTAAAATCTAAACCGGTGGGTGGAAAAAAAAACACATCAGGATGGTATAGTAAGTATATCAAACTTTTAAGGAAAACTATAACGGCTAAGTTTGCTTGAGAATTATTAGTACTTTATGAGAAATAATATACCTAAACTTGGAAAATTCCGTATAAAATACCTTCATAAAAATCTTCTTATAAAATCCTTAGAAAAATATTACTTAATTTTTTCGTAATGGCTACGGAACCCTATTTTGGGCATGTCCGACACGCTCTTGGCCGGTTTTTTGATAGAATAAAGCTCAATGTAAATGTGATGCTTTTTAATTACAATAACTTTGTATGTACTATGTATACGAGTATAGTATACAGGATGGCCCATTTATATCGGTCAGTATGGGAAAGTCTGAAACTATACGACATACGAAAATTTCTTCTTAGGAACCATGACATCGATTTTAATAACAAGAAAAACTGCATTCATGAATTTAAAAAAAAACCTGTACTCAGCTCGGAAATCGAACCCGGTTGTTTTGAAAAAAAAAAAACTTACACTAAGATATCGATTGTGTACGTCTTAAGAAATAAATGTGTCCATGAAACATTATATCTAAAATGAATAAAATGCATTGTTTTCACATAATTTAATTTATTTTAGTACCTAGGTGTTCGAAGTTTTTTGTTTTTTTTTAGAACAACCGAGTTCGATTCCCGAGCTTATAAATATATTGTTTATTATGTACATTTTCCCCCGCAGTCGCACAATTCCGTGCACTTAATTTGCCGCTGGAAACACGACCTCGAACCACCGCAACTTTTTTTGCATCTGCATCGAATCATTCCCATGCATGCATCGGCAGTCTTCGGCTAGTCCTTCCCTCATATGCTGCCAGAAACCCTCCTGTAGCATTAGGAAATGTGTTCCATGTCTCTATTGCACTTTTTTAGCCTTTCCCGTTAAAACAGGAGACAGTGTCACACCCTGTGAAGGCGTGGAACAGGGAGCATTTTCGCTTTTTCTGGCCCTGTAAAAGGAACTAGTAGATTGTTGCACCAAGCAGAAAGTTATTATTATTGCACCGAGTGACGATTTGGAGCTCGAGCGTCAGCCAGGGCTTTATAAAGCACGATAGCAATATAAATTACTTAATGCGAGGTGCATAATCGAGGTGTAAAAATGATACCCAACTTGCCATAGTAGCAATAAATTAGCAGTTATTACGACCAACAGTACGCGCGGCGTAAGTAAACTTTACTCCCTCCCCCCCCCCTGCAGGGTGGCTCCCGCTGGCTTCCGGGCGTTTTCCACTCTGGTCCACCTAAGGAACAAGTGTGCCAAGTCTCATCCTTTAATGTCAAAAATATTGGTTCCCATACATGACCATAAGTATCCCACTATTCAAACATTTGTAATATCAGTAAGAATAAGGATGTGTGGGAGAGACGACGAGAACTTGATCATCATCATTTCTTTGCAGGTGAAACGAGCAAGCAAGTAAAACAGAAGGTGACCGAACAGAGACTGCTGGTGGGCGACTTGGGCGAAGAAGTGGAGTACCGTTTCAGCGTGCGCGCGGTGACGCTGGGCGCGGGCCCGGCGGGCACGGCGCGCGCGCGCACGGGCCCGCAGCCCGGCTCGCCCGCCACGCCGCGCCAGCTCGCGCTCGCGCCGCTGCCCGCCGCGCTGCATCTCGCCTGGACCAACGCCGCCTCCGGCCGGGGACCGCTGCTCGGATACTACATCGAAGCCAAGAAGAAAGGTACCTTACCAAGCCCGACAATGTCCAGCCTCTCTACGCGGTTTTTAGGGTTCTGTACTTCGAAAGAAAAAAGGGTACCCTTATATGATCATACTGTGTCTGTTTGGCTGTCCGTCTGTCACAACTGATTTGCTCCGAAACTATTGGAATTATTTGAGTTAAAATCGTGCACATAAACAGGCGTAAAATTGAATTTAAAATATACAATAATAATAATATTGTATATAATTGTATTATATACTTATATATTTATATGTGCGTGTGTAATCGACGCGTGTATATATATATATATTAAGATAAAGAGGCGAATGGTTAATTTAAAGGTGAGTGTGATAAACGACTTGAATGGATTTTAAATTTCAATATGTTACGATTTGTAATAGAAATTCGTTAGTGCCGAAACTACTGTACGAACTCTTTATAACGAACTGTTAAACCTATCTAATGCTAACAAATACATTTCATAATCTCATTTTTATTTTATTTACGAATATTGAATTTTTGATGCAGCCAAGGAAACCTGGCAAGCCTGTAAGTTTACTAGAGAAACAATTTCGCACAATTACCTAGAGTTTTTATTTAGCACATAAACTTTTACATTTTAACCTAAAAATAGTAGCTTCCTATAACTTTCTTCCTGAAAATTGTCACTGTGGAAATTTCAGATGATACGCGTTGGGAGACAATCACTAAAACTAGCAACGGTATTTTAGAAGAGTTCACGATATCTTACCAAAGTTTGCTGCCTTCTACTGCTTACAATTTCCGAGTTATAGCGTACAATATGTACGGGATCAGTAACCCAGCGTACAACGAGAAAGTAATAGTGACGCCGTCGAAGCTGTACTTGGAGTATGGATATTTGCAGTACCAACCGTTCTATCGCCGCACCTGGTTCATGGTGGCACTCTCTGCTGCCTCCGTCGTCATTATCATTATGGTGATTGCGATACTCTGTGTGAAAAGCAAGAGTTACAAGTATAAAAGTAAGTTCTTCAAGTTCTTATTGCTACTGAAAACTTAGATTGAAACAAGTTTATAAAGGCTAATTTGAATAGATTTAATGTGAACCGATTTTTATACGAGTTTAAATGACGTGATTAATTGCTAATCATAACCACTATACTCCCAATATTCGTAATTATTCTTAACATTTAAAAAATTAAGTACCTGTACTCACCAAATTTATTTGTATCGATAGAAGAAGCGCAGAAGACGTTGGAAGAGTCCTTGGCAGGCGAAACGGACGAGCGCGGGTCGTTGGCCCTGGACCTTTACCGGTCGCGGCAGAACTCGGCGGGCAGCGCGGGCGCGCTCGGCGGCGCCACGCTGCGCCGCGCCAAGCCGCCGCAGCTCGGGAAGTCGCCGCCGCGGCCCTCGCCCGCCTCCGTTGCCTACCACAGCGACGAGGAGTCTCTCCGCGCCTACGACGAAAACCCCGACGACTCCTCGGTCACCGAGAAACCCTCCGAGATCAGCTCCTCTGACTCTCAGGTGATCACCATCAAAATAAGCGTCGTTTAACTACCCTCACGTGTGACTAAATTAACATTGTTTTTGCCCCATCTTCACGTTGGACCGTATGGTAAATATAACGATATATCGCTATTTTCTTTTCGTCACGCTTTATTCGGCACTGTTTATAGTAGGTTTGCCACCGCAGTGTACTGTTCTACGAGTACATCGTTGTGTTAGAATCACCTGTTTTTAATCCTGTCAAATGTAGATATCGAATTTTTTATGTATGATTAAATATGCGTCTCCTTTCGTTTTTGCTACTTATTAGTATTACCTTCTTAGTATTAACATTACCTTCGTAGGCTACAGTCTGCTATTGTTTTGATAACTTAACTCCTAATGATACATAAAAATAAATAAGATCACATTACATCTCATTAACAATAAAAAGAAGCTTTAAAATAGAAATACGTGGAATGAATACAGGTTACAAAACTAAGCATGAAAATTAACACTATCTCGGTGTTAGAAGAAAATTTTCGTGGGCTCACGCGACGGTATCTTGCAGCTCGGACTGCCGGAAGCGGGTTTCAATCACGCCTGAGATTACGAAATTCATCTTTTATCCACTTAAAATTTAGCTACCACGGTTAATAGACTTGTTTTTGCGCGCAGAATTCCGAGAGCGATAATGAAAGCGTGAGATCGGAGCCTCACTCGTTCGTGAACCACTACGCGAACGTGAACGACACGCTGCGGCAGTCGTGGAAGCGGCAGCGGCCCGTGCGCAACTACTCCAGTTACACGGACTCGGAGCCCGAGGGCTCTGCCGTGGTCAGCCTCAACGGCGGCCAGATCGTCATGAACAACATGGCGCGCTCGCGGGCGCCCCTGCCCGGCTTCTCGTCCTTCGTATGACAGCGGCCCGCCCGCGCCGCCGCGCCGCCCGCGGCCTGCCACATGTGAAGGCCTCACTGTGCTCGAGGCCATATCAATAACGCATTCATATCTTACACTGTGATATAATTAATTCTCAGTTTAACTTGTGAATGCACCTCTCACGTCGACTCGAGATGAATTGATTGCCTTATCTTTCACTGCCCATTCCTAATTCTATCTTTAACTATTATAAGTTACTGTTATTCCCAATGTACATATCAGTAAATACTAGCTTTACAAAAGTTAAAATAAGTTGAATTTGTTTGTGTCTTAAAGAGACGTATTGCAATCTTACGTCTGATATTATTGGAATAGTGATGACGACCAATGTAATTATGTTAGTAGCGAAATTAGAGATCTCGATATATTCAAAATGTTTTGATTAGACATTAAAATGTTCATTATGTAATGCTATAGGCAGCCTTTAAGAATTGTTGACGATTGTACGGCATCCGTTACGTTGATACCGCAAAAGATTAGTACCACGTGTAGCAATTCGTGTACAACTGTGGTGTACAACAATTGTATGGAGATTTAAAAAGTATTGCCATAAAAAAGCTTAGCTTTAAAAAATAAGATTTACTTACTCAACTTAGTTCTATTGCACATAGTTAGTACGTGTTTAAAATAAAATACAGTAGCCACGCAGCTCTTTATGACTGAGCTAGATACAGTTTTTATAAAGCCATACTTGTACTTATTCAAAATATATTTTTTACTATATTAACTAAAGGCAGTTGACCTGTTTTTTTTAATAAACTCATATTATTGCATGTGAGTTTTAAAAGAATGAAAATAGTGTTTTCTTTAATGAGTTTACCGTTATTTTTTTTATTTCGGCCAAAACACTACATAATAAATGATAAATTTCATACAATAACTGAGTGAATTAACCAAACTTTTCACTAGAGTGCTACTTACTCTATTCACGCATAATATGTATGTACTCGTATATCCAAATATTTTTCTCAACAAGCTAGCTAGCAGCAAGCTCTTTCAATTCGTTTGTATGCCATAGAAACAGAAATAAACAGTATTTGTTTCGCTAGTTAATTAAATTATGTTTAAGATTGAATATGAGACATAATTTAGGTTAATTTCTTAACAGTTTTATATGAAACAAAGATATCGACTGATAATTTTAGACTATAACTGCGATTTATGTAAATATAAATAGTATTACTAAATCATAACAATCTAATAAAATGCATGAATTTTAAGAACAAGCTTAATGAACTAGGCACAACTTAATTAAAATAACTGTGATCTATTGTAATATAAATTTTCAATGAAAAAAAATTCAACTAACTATTACAATATACTTATTTAAGTAAATTAAAGTTAGTTGTTCATTATGTAGGAATGTGCGAGATAAACTTAAATACGGCAGCATTGTTAGTGATATCTACATATATATTTAAATTAAGATGCACTTGTACATTATTTTATAATAATTTTCTACTTGGTTTACATTTATATAGTAAACTCCTTTAATTATGAGACCAAGACTAAACCATTATTGGTTTTCTGGCAGCTATAGCTAGCCGAATTCGCTGACGATATTTTAATATGTCTCACAAACTACTTTTTTACCCTATTTTGTCAAAGTCAAATGGATCGCACAGATGCCATTTCTCAGGCAATAAAACTGGAACACAAAATTGGATATTTACTTTGTAACAATACAGAATGAAAGCATACAGTCATGTTTGTTTTTATTTGACAACCTTTCTTTCATCATCATCATCATCAGCCTACAGCAGTCCACTGCTGGACATAGGCCTCTTCCATGGCGCGCCACAACACTCTTTTTTCAGCCTCTCGCATCCATCCGCCGCCAGCGACCCTCTTAAGGTCGTCCGACAGACATGCAAAACTGTCTATCTCTAAGTATGGATTTATCTTGTAGTACTAACCCTTTACCAGGCGAAGGGATATATTCCTCCCACATCTTATATCGGTTACCGTAGTCAGGTTTTAACTCCAAACCTCCTACAAAATATTTTGTCGATCCCTGAAAATAGTATTTTATTATCTTCATTCACAACACGCTTCTAAATCGCTTAATAGAGAAATTGGAACACTTTCTTTAATTTCTATGAAACAGAAGTACATAGATCGAATAATTTTTTGATATTTTATAGATTTTGAGTGTTGAAAGGTAATGTAATCTTAAACATTGCTAAATATTCATGCATTTTTTGTGTATGACCAAAATTAGGATGTGGGTTGACATTATCCCATGGCCTTATTAGAGTTTAATTGTGCGGGAGCTATTCTTCCCATGGCCCAGTAAATTGTCTTGTCGTGTCATAAAAACTCGCGTAAGTAATGAAACTGTTTTTTTGTGTTCAACGAATTCATGTACATAGCTGTAAAATCTCCTTTTAAAGACTTTTCCTGAAGAATAAGATGTGGGAGGAATATATCCCTACGCCTGATCAAGAATATAATAAGACAAAATCCAGTATGACAGTTAATTACTTAGACAGGCGTTGGGATAACCGTAACCCACATTTTTATTTCTGGTTTAAAGGAACATATCTGACTTTCGTAAATACATTTTTTACAAGGCGTTAAATACGGTTGTAACAGTATATAAGTCGTTTGTTCTAAGGGCCTGGTAAAGGGTTAATAGTTGGGTCTGTGTGAATAATGTGTCTTGTTTGGAAACAGTTGGATGGTGGGGATTAGCATGGAGACTCGTCGTGTCGTAATGGTACGTATGTCTGACTTAGGTATAACTCTGTCCTGTATATCTACCCTAATATATGTACATAGCAGTCTTTGTACTATGTATGGTCATAATGTAGCGAGATAATTGGTTTTAAGTAGTTGTAAAAATAGATCTCTGCAAAGTAATGCCTTCAATAAATTACCCTGCCATCCTTAGGATAAAGCAAAGATCGTGGAGGAATCAATCAATAGAGTGGAAATATCATTTAGTTATTTATTTATCATTCGAAATTGCCAGGCCACTTCGGTGATTGCTGCGCTCTGATGGGTCGTCTTGAAGTCAAGTTGTGTAGGGTAACGTTGGTTCAGCAGTATTACATCAATATCTATAGTAAATACTAGCTGTTGCCCGCGACTCTGTCCGCGTAGAAGCACAGAATAAGTAATAGTACAAGTAGGTATACTTATCAAAAAATAGTTTAGGTACATCCTATTCTCAGACCCACCGAAAATACACAAAAAAAACATGAAAATCGGTCAAGCCGTTTCGAAGGAGTTTGGTCACAGACATTTATGACCCGAGAATTTTATATACTAGATTTTATTTGGTTATGTGTAGGTTGCATCCTACAAAATGCACGACCATTTATCCTTAATGAAAGATCGATATTGAAATTTCCAAGCAAACAGATGTAGAATTATGCTATGCTGAGCATAGATCGGGAGCTGTGAACGAAGTCGCAGGCATAAGCTATTTCAATATCTGAGGAGTTTGGTTACAAACATTGTGATGTGACACGAGAATTTTATACAAGGTGTTAATTAAATAACTAAAACCTCAGACACCCCAAAAATATTTTTTCATTTAAAGTTAGTTGCTTGCAATAATTTTTTGATACCTTCATTATTTTAAAAGATATTCGTGTGTTTTGTTGTAGAACTATGCTGTTATGCTGAGCATAGATCGGGAGCTGTGAACGAAGTCGCAGCCATAAGCTACTTCAATATCTGAGGAGTTCTACTCAGTCAGTAATTCTATTTCATTTCTAACTCTACATTGCTCTACACTCATGATTTGTATTTGTCAGTTGCGTTTTGACGTTTTTAGAAGGAAATCACAGTGACAGCAAATCGGCCAGTATTAAATTATCCAAATAGTATGCAACCTCGCTAAAATATTTTTCTCAAACATGACATGAAATATTGACGTTGTGTTATAAATAATAGGCTGAGAAGTAACGCGCTGCAGGCGCTGCGGCTCGGCTGCCTGCGCGCGGTCCCTCTAGCGGCCTGCAAAGAGATTTCATACAACCTTGCAGGCCGCTGGCCGTAAATGCGACCGTCTTTTGTTTCAACGCGCGCTCTGCGACACGCACGCGGCCCACGCCCAGCACCACCGCCCGCCAGCAGCCAGCGCGACACGCGCGTACACAACACCGCGACCGCCTCGGCCGGCAACCCCCCTACTTCCCGGCCTCTACAGTAATGTACTATAATTGGCGCCTGTTGCAGTCCTAACTTTTAGACTGGACACAATAAAAAACGGATCTAAAAACACACAACCTAATGAGGGCTATCGCGTATGAATTCGCCGCTAGATGCGCTAGTGTAGCGTGAGGTCTCCGAAATGTCAAATCTCATAGTTTTTGGGTGAGCTACGCGGGTTTATTTATAATTATTAATTTATAATTAGATTAGATTTTGTGAATATTTTGCAATATCTGAAATTAATTATGGCAAATATGCGTCCCGGAGCAATGAATGTCTGTGTTTTGAGACAGTTTTGTATTTCGGAAACCTTTGTCCTTCCTTTTTTCCGAACAAAACGGGGACTATGCAACACTGTGGCATGCTCGATATTTTTATGGTACGGTTTTAAGGTGTATTAAATATGATTTTAATCTAAACTTTGTTTTCACGCCCGTAATAACAGACTTTGAAAGCTATACTTAAAAACCTCACGCAACAGTGCGCCATCTAGTGACACAAAAAACGATAGCCCTCATTTAAGACATAGTGTAATCGATTCTTCTCTCGATTCTGAGCAAACTACTTTCTGGTTTAGTTATTTAATTAACACCTTGTATATTAGATTAGCTTTTGCGTGGCATAGTGAAAAAAAAGTGAATACGTTATCAATTCTATTAAACTGTTTTTTCCGCGTAGGGGGATAACGGAGAAACAACGCATTTTTTTTTGACTAAGTATTGACCAATTTGTGTTGCAGAATTTAATAGGCTATATCACCGCTCTATTGGTTAGTTCCACTATGGTGATGTACAGTCGAAGGCATAAAAAATATACAGCCATTGCGTCAAATACATGTTACAATGTAACCTTGAAGAAAAGACTTGACAGTTCTTACAAACATTTATTGAAACTTGAATTTTACTCCGGCGTAATGAAGGTGAAGGACACTGAAGGACCTCTGTTTGAACTACAGTGTGGTGGCGTTTGGATGGCTAGAATCTAAACTATAATAATTAGGCCTCTTCATATTTCAAGTTCTGAACAACCCTATATGGAATATGGTATGGAAACATTTGTTAACCACTGTTAAATCTCTAAAAACATACAAGATGTTCACTCAAACTAACCCAAGCATCTGCTGGCTGAAATGTTCCTGAATAATTTCTGTATAACTTTACTGGACTTAGGGTCTCAGTTTTCCCCATGTCGGTAATTTTCAATACCTTTTTAATTTGATCAAGAAAAGTAATAGAATAGGAAAATTGAATTACAATTGGATTAAATAACATACCATGCATAATTATTGGTTTCATTTATTTGATCAAGGAATTAAAACAATTTTTCACATTTTGCTAACCAATCCTTCGGAGCATACTTAGCACTGTTTTGCCATTGCTTAAGTATATTAAATGTAGCTGCATCTAGAATAGAGAACTCGTCTTTATTGATCCATTTTTTGTTCTGTGAGAATATTTTCTTGGTTAAAACTTCTTTATTCTTCTCAGTTGTTCTTTCTAAGACATGGCAGGTGTCCAGAAGACTGTCCACATTATAGTCTTCCGAGTCATATGGTATTACTGATGGAAAAGCAAGGGACAAATATCGAAGTATATTAACATTTCCAACTATTGGTACATCCAGAGATGACAATTTTAGCTCTGGATCAGCTGAAACTGCAATAAACAGATTGAAGATATTAATAATTAAATTATAATAAAATAGGCATAAATTTTATACTCTAATCTCCATTCTGCAACAATAGATAGATATTCTGTTCTCAATAGAAAATTAGTGGAATAACTAAAAAAACAGCAATAGACTTAAATGGCTACACAGATTTCCAGATTTTATACATTTACATTTTAGAAAACTGCATTACAACTTACCACATTTAAATATCAGCCTTATATTGACTTTTAAGTTGTTTACAAATTTGGGAAATGTCTTTACAAAAGCTAGTATTTTCTTTACTCTTTCACTGGGTACAGAAGAGTGAATATGCCATGAAACATTTACAGGATGAGCAGACTCCTTAATTATCTTTTTCAGGAACCATGGTAAGCAGTCTGGGCTATATATCAAAACAATTTCTTCCGGTATCTCCATCTGTAACAACATTATTTTTTGAATGTAATTTTTTTTATATTTCTTGAATTCTAGGTACCTATGTAGTCCTTGAGATTACATACATTACAAACATTAAATGTAAATCAGTATCTACATATCCGTCCGCCTAGCATGCGCGGTTTGTTGCCTAGTTGGAAATCAGTTACTGTCAAGCTGACCCGATTTGGCAGACACTCCGATGACTTCTACAGGAAGTAAAAGCACATGTCATACGAATGTCAAAGACTTAAAACAAATCACAATATTATTATAATGGAAGATTTAAATATTATAATTTATATATAACTAGCTTATGCCCACGACTTCATCTGCGCAGATCTAGGTTATCGCCCGGTGGTGCCCTCTACCGGAATAAAAGGTATCCTATGTTGATCCTTGGGGTTCAAACTATCTCTATACCAAATGTCATAAAAATCGGTTCAGTTGTTTTGCCGTGAAAGTGTAACAGACAGACAGTTACTTTCACATTTACAATATTAAGTAGGGATATTATAGTTTATAACAAACACTATGTCTCACAAGCACCATAGACAGATCTCATAGATTGTTTCTTGCAGTGGCGTGCATGGGTTGACCCCCACCCCACCCCCATCCTCTTCATCAAAAATAATAAAAGCTCCCCTTATGCTGGTACCAATGGTGGATGGCAACCTACAACCCCAACCCCCCCTCGCTCTATGCTGCCTGCCTGCCTGTTCAATTATGTACTTACAACTGGTACTTTTTTAATGATTTTGGTCTCTTGCACACTGTCCACACTACAAAATGCACTTATAGTTTTAATTCTATCATAAAGTATGTCAAGTTTCTTCAGAAGTAAATCCTGTCTTACTTCCAAGTCTGCCATTTCTCCACTTGGAATCTAAAACAACATTATAAGAAAATGAGGTAAAAGTGTGTTAATCAACTTGGCCAAAGCACTATAAACTAATTTATTTAGATCTACAGAGATTTTGGTAAGGTGTAAAAAAGTGATCCTACATCTACATATATTGCCAATTAAGGTAAGGAAAGCAAAGGTTTAGAGATATTTCAAGATTAATCGGAAAAATAAGCGGCTCTGTTACATTGTTATAGTAAACTCACTATAGTACCAATAAGTAGTATAGCATAGTAACCATAACTAGCAGTACTGGGCTTAGTTATACTACTATGTGTATTAGAACAAAACTAATAGTTGAATTTAGTACGAGCCAGCTGCAATGCGGTAAACTTGGAAGTAGGTATTTTAAATAAACTGGCTATCAATATTTTAACCTCCTTAACGTAAGCAATAAATCCAAATTTTAAAAAAATGACATGCTATATAATAAGTCTAATAAAAATAAACCTTTAGAAACTTCATAACCTGGTTCCTAACATCGATATTGATTTCTTCTTCAGGCAATTCATTGAAATTATTGGGAGGGTCGAAACTATAAATATTTTTTAGATTATACATGCACTTGGGTAATAATATCTCACTGTCATGATTGACAATATTTCTCATGTGATACATCGCGTTGGAGTAATCAGCTAAGTTAAAGCAATATTTAATTAAAAATTGAAATTGCAACCGAAGTCTTAGTATTACTTGCCTAATAAAGTTATGAAAGAGGAATGACAGACAATTTTATTTGACATGGCACCATTTTGGCACAGACTGCCCACTGCCGAGACTGCGTACTGCGTTCATTGAAGCAGACTAGTTGTAGTTGGCGCTAGTTAAGTATCGTGGGATTATCAATTGTGATATGTATTTTTTTTTCTGGTTAGTTAATGTTTTGCCCTATGGGCTAATGTGACAAATTTGTACGTTGCCCGTTTCAAATAAAAAAAAAATAAAAAGTATCGTGGGGCAAAGTTACATTTTCTTATGGGCGCTCTACACTTAGTCCGCGGATCACGGCGCGATTTCGCGGAACGAACTTGCCGCGAATTTAACAACGACTCTACACTCGCAATGGTTCGCGGTATTTTCACAGTTATGTTCGCAACGTTAAATGAAATGGACGTTGAAGTAGCTGTTGCTGCGTCCCTAACTTTATGCGAATTAGCGTACTACAACTATGTACATATTAAAAATAAAACGCAAATTAAGAAACGGTGGAGAAAACGAAGGTGGTGGATGACAAGTATCCATCGTAATCGATTTTTCACCAATTTCACAACGACGGTGCAGGTCCAAACACTCGGTCGCGGACTGCGAGTGTGGAGTCATATGCACGTTCGCGTCGCGTTCGCGCTTCGCGCTCCCTTTGACGCGGGACAAAAAACCGACCAAAATTGGGGAACAAAGCGCGAATCCGCGAAGAATATGCGAAACGGCTCTACACTTGGCGTTCGCGCACCTTCGCAGCCATTGCGCGCGATCCGCGGGCTAAGTGTGGAACGGGCTTTACACTGTGCGTGGGGAGACACTCTTTCCCGGCCCAGATAACACCGATTGGAAATACCGGATCTGTTCATGTATGTACATGCCCATAGAAACTGACAGCAGCTTCTATGGGCGAGTACAAGAAAAACAGGGTCGGTATTTCCAACCCGGTATTATCCGGGCCGGGAAAGAGTGTCACCCGTATCGTGCGTGAGGTCCATTTTTAGGGTTCCGTATCCAAAGGGTGCCAACAGGGTTTTTATTAAGATGTCATTTATGTTTTGGTCAAAATGCATTGATTGCCATATCTTATCTTAGCAACATATTGAATGGCATCCAACCTACTTTCCTAGTGGCAGTTATGCTGATTGCTATAAAAAAAAAAACTGGCCAAGAGTGAGCGTGTCGAACACGCTCGAAATAGGGTTCCGTAGCCATTACGAAAACATTAAGATAACATATTTTTCTATGGATTTCGTATTTTGTATTGTACGGAACTGGGGGAGGGGGGACGCTCGATTTAAATTAAAATTTGCACTTTAAAGTTTAATATTTTGCAAACAGATCACTGAATCGAGAAATCGTTTTAGCAACCCCCCCAAATGGTTTTAAAGACCTATCCAACGATACAACACACTACAAGATTGGATGAGAAAAAATAATCACCCCACTTTACGTCTATGGGAGCAAGGCTCGGAATCGGTTTATAAAATAGCGGTAAATACCGGTTTATTTCGGCTTAACTCCGAACTTTCATAAGAACGTGAACGTTTTTAAAAACTAAACTATAATCTAAATAAACCGGTTTATTCGACCAGTGACAGCTGCACAGAATAACTATAGTACTACCGTAACAGCTGGCCGGCCGGCGGCAGGCGGCGACGTTTATCCTGCGCCGGAATAAACCGGTTTTATTGTTCTAAACCGGTTAATCTGACAAGAACTTTATAGAAATGTTTCCTTAAAAAACCGGTTTAAAAATAACGGTTTCGCGAACGAAATCAAAATTAAAAGGTTTTGCGCCAAGTACATGATAACGGTTTGGAAATTTTCCGGTATCCGAGCCTTGTATGGGGGGTACACTAAAAAAAAATTTAAATTTTATTGCACCATTTTGTCGGCGTAGTTCACATATCGGATGTTCCATTAAGGACGCAAGATTTCAATTTGCCAACATTTTTGCATTTTAGTGCTGGCAACCCTAACAAAAAACTATTTGATAGCTGAATGTTGAGGGTTTGTAAAAATGGCGGGTTTTACGAAAGATCAACGCGTTTTTATTATTGAACAATATTTCAAAAGAAGTTTGGCGTGTACGGTTCGAAAATTCCGTGCAAAATGTGGTCGGAATATTGACTTGACTTCATCAACTATGAGCAGTGGTTGCAAAATTCAGGGAGAGTGGATCAATTCATGATGTTCATTCCACTGGTCGTCCAAAAACAAGCCGTTTAAATGTCAATGCTTTAAAAGAGGAAATTCGATGCTGCATTGGATAAATTCAGCCGCATCTATGCAAAATGGTCATAGAAAATTTTGACAAAAGAGTGCGAATGTGCCAGCAAAGCCTAAGAGGACATTTGCCTGACGTATTATTCCACAAATAACCCTATTTTACGTATTTCAAGATTATATATACGAATATATTATAACGAAAAAAAAGTGTTTTTCATCAATTTCAAATCTTGCGCCCTTTTTGGGACATCTTTTATATATTCGTGCAAAATTACAGCTTTCTAGCATTGATAGTCCCTGAGCAAAGCCGCGGACGGGCGGACAGACAGACAGACAGATATGGCGAAACTATAATGGGTTCCGTTTTTGCCATTTTGGCTACGGAACCCTAAAAACCTAACATCGAAGGCTAAGGCGGGAGCTACGATTCCAGCAAGAAGCCATCTTATTGCTGCTGCTCGACGCGGCGACTTGACGCTACTTTTTTGAGTCGTTTGGTCAAACTCACGACACTAAAGCCACTGTTACACATGCTTGTTAGTAGCACGAAAGCAAGCTACTATCGAGCAAATTCTACCTACATTACAATACTCTTTGGCTACCTACTAGCATTTGGACATTTGGACCCGTAGAGGGAGTATAGATATATTGAGTATATACCTCTATTCTCTGTCTACGATTGGACCATATTTGGACAAATCCATGCCCAATGGGCGCTCTACACTTAGTCCGCGGATCACGGCGTTATTTCGCGGAGCGAACTTGCCGCGAATTTAACAACGACTCTACACTCGCAATGGTTCGCGGTATTTTCACAGTTATGTTCGCAACGTTAAATGAAATGGACGTTGAAGTAGCTGTTGCTGCGTCCTTAACTTTATGCGCGTTAGCGTACTACAACTATGTACATATTAATAATGTAATATTATATTCTAAGAACTGTAACTTCAGCTCGTTTGTCCATGTTACGCTCATTTTTTTCACCAATTTCACAACGACGGTGCAGGTCCAAACATTCGAACGACTCGAACAATGCTGACCGTCGCGGACTGCGAGTGTGGAGTCATGCACGTTCGCGTCGCGTTCGCGCTTCGCGCTCCCTTTGACGCGGGACAAAAAACCGACCAAAATTGAGGAATAAGGCGCGAAACCGCGAAGAATATGCGAAACGGCTCTACACTTAGCGTTCGCGCCCCTTCGCAGCCATTGCGCGCGTTCCGCGGGCTAAGTGTGGAGCGGGCTTTAGACGATAGAGATCCATAGACACGCCTCAAATATGACTGAAGTCAACCGTATATAGTTGTACTCCTCGATCATGTAGCTACTAACATTTGTTAAAAAAAAGGCAACTATACTGCAAAAGCGACATCCGATTTCAAGGATGTAACATTTTTAGTAAACGTCAAACGTCAGTTTTTGTACGTGTGCTAATAGTCATGTACATTTCACTGTCAGTCACAGCTTACTTTGTCGATAAATTTATCGTTTGAGCAGCAGGGCTACTACGAAACTCGAAACTCGAAGTTCGTATCGTGCGGTCCCTCGGACACTTATACTATTTAATACGAGTGCGAGAGGGACGGTACGTTACAAACTTCGAGTTTCGAGTTTCATAGTAGCCCTTTAGAACCAGACGAACAGTAAAAAAAGCATTTGGAATCATGTCTGCTGTTTTTCGCATATTAAGAAAACATATTCTACTAGCACCAAAAAAGCCCGAATATAGGTGAAAAACTTAAGCAAATGACCTGTTGTATGTAGTAGTGCACAGAATTAATATGGAGCTTAAGTCATTTTTTGAATATGCGTGATAGTTTGGCAACTTCTTCTTCTTCTTCTTCTGTCTCTCCTTCCTCTTTGTCCATGCCATTCAAACCAGCCAAAACCAATCTGGTTTTTTTTAATTATTGCAGCAGCAGCAGGGCTACTACGATACTTGTAACTGTAAAGTTCGAATCGTACCGTCCCTCTCGCTCTCGTATTAAATAGCTTATGTGTCAGAGGGACCGCACGACACGAACTTCGAATTTCTAGTTTCGTAGTAGCCCTACTCGATTCTTGACTTCTGGGTATCTAATTTAACTATTTTTTATAACTTCGAGTGGTAAGGTAAACGTACGAGTGCTCGACACGCTAATTCCCAATAGCCGCAGCAACACTCTGCTGTCATCTTCTATTGCTAATTTTAATTTGCTAATGACATAAGATTAAAGATGCCAAATCTCTTAGTAGTCTGTGGATGCCAACTGTTGGGACAGCGACGAGCACTCGTACGTTTACCTTAAATAATGTTATATATCGTGTAGTTGAGGGCGTACTCCGAAATTCGATAATCGAAGTTCGTATCGTATCGTTCCTCTCGCTCTCGTATTAAATAGTATAAGTGTTAGAGGGATAGAACGATACGAACTTCGATTTTCGAATTTCGTAGTAGCCCTGCTGTAATTTTGATAAGAAACTGAATTAGAAATATTAAAATTAATTTTAATTAAGTAAATTTTCATTAGGTAATGTAAAAAACAAAACAGCGCTTATTTCAAGAGCTTGAAATAACTTATCACGCACTTCCTGTATTACAAAATTCTTTTAATTATTTTGATTAACAATAACAAATAGTTATTTAAAAAATAAACTTATAATAAGCTTAAATTAGTTTTTAACATATAAAAGTATTGATAACATGTAAACTATGTCAATTTTCAAGTTTAAGGTTTCTATTGACTCAACATTCTGTCGAAAGAAAATGGCCGCCGGTTCTTTTCACTTCAGTGATAGCTTGCGATATAATTATTGTCTAGGGCCATAAATCGGCTGTTTTAAGGTTTAAATCATATCACTTCCAAATATTAAGGTGTTTCATGAAATATTCCACATAGTTGTAGAGAAATTCGTGTTTCGTAAAATCCATATATCTAAATTATGAAAACGACATGGCGGACTAATAATCGACCAATGAGAAGCCAGCATTGAGCGTTTCAGAATTGCATGTACTCGCATTTCGCGTCATTAGTTTTTGGTGCATTCTTTCTGTATAGAAAATCGAAATCTTTCGCCATATCAGTGAATAAATTAAAGTTTTCAGTTTATCCTGAGTTAACTCTTATAATTTGTGTGTTGAACGCGTTGTGACTTAATTTGTGTGAAGCTCTAAAGACGCCTGGAATCATGAGTGCGATGGATTTAGGATGAACTAAAATATTTTATCATCTTGTTTTTGTAAACAAGACTATGTTTTTGCCATACACGTGCGAAACTACATAATTGACAGTTGGTGTAAATGATGTCGGGAAGAGGTGCAAAGAAACGCGGGAGACCCCCAAAATCTGGAAATATTGAGAAAAACAGGAAATTTCAGTATCATCTATTAAAAAAACCAAAATATTTACAAGCGCAAAACTTGGGAACCGGGTCTCTGGCTAGCACGCCGACTGCGTCGAGGGCATCTTCTCCGCTAGGTAGCGATATAAGTAAACGGAGCACACGAAAACAAAGGGGAGGTAAAACTCACAAGTCTAAAAGAGGAGGTTTGTCTAGTGTATACTCTCGAAGAGGATATAATCCTCAGGCAGCTGACTACCATGAATCGGAGTACCACTATGGCTCTGATTTTGGCGACGATTATAGCGACAGATCTGAGCCTGAGGAAGATCGCGGTAGCGACAGTTCTGAAGCGTCGGTTGCCGACGGCAACGCTAGCGACAGTGACTTCTCGGTGAGCAGTTACAGCACTACTGGGGGTACTCCTCGGAAGGCCAGTGGCAACATCCTGCGCCCACCAAGTCCAGACCCTCTTTGGCTGCAGCAGGAAAGGCAAATCCCCCCGCTGGATCTGCCTCCGTCTTCTGATGATTTAATAATCCCTCAAAACCTGGTTTTACAAGTAGTTGGTATATATGAAGTACTGCGCCACTTTAGACATCTGGTCAGATTATCACCTTTTCGTGTGGAGGATCTGTGTGCTGCAGTGAGTTGTGAAGATCAAAGCAATCTACTTATTGAAATCCACATTATGTTGTTAAAAGCCTTGCTTAGAGAAGAGGATGCACAGCAGACTCATTTTGGCCCATTGGACCATAAAGACAGTGTTAACATAACTCTGTTCCTCTTAGATGTAATGACCTGGCCTGAAGTACTAAGAGTCTATGTTGAGAGTGACAAATCATTTGACAAAAATGTTGTTAAAATTGTAAACTCTTGTGAATACCCATTTACAAATGTAGGGGACCGTCTGGCGGTGCTGCAATTCTTGTGCAATCAATTTTTAATAACAAACCCTGTGAGAGATGATTTACTCAGTGAAGGTGAGTTTATTATACTTTTATTATTTTCTAATCATTATTTATTTGTTGATCCATGAAAAGGAGCTACAGTAAAACCACTATTGTATATTTAACACATTTTATTTTACAAAATGTTTTTTCCCACACATATTCTTCCTCTAAAACCTTTGAAAAAGCTAATTTCAATCAAAATCAATACACCTATTTTCAAGATCAAACATTATAGCCCTTCCCACATTAACTGTCGTAACTAGCAAACTGGCGTAACTGCAAAAGCAGCACCAAAGCATTTGCGTCAATATTTTGCTTAAGTTCTCTCTAAACGTTATATTCTTATAATTTACTGTTCAAAAGATAGTCTAATTAGGGTTCTGGAGCCAAAATGGCAAAAACGGAACCCTTATAGTTTCGTCAAGTCCGTCTGTCTGTCTGTCCGTCCTTATGTCACAGGCATTTTACTCGAAAACTACAAGATGTATATCAATGAAACTTGGAGTACAGATGTCTTGTCAAAGCCGCTATTTAGTTTTGTAGTTAAATTACAAAAATAAATATTTAGGGGGGGGGCGTAACAGAAATTGTTTTTTTTTTTTTTACTCGCATGAACCTGTGGCACATAGTTCGACAGCTCTTTTGAAAAGATAGTAAGGTTTATCAAAAACTTTTCATTAAGTGAAGATTTCCGGAAATAATCACTCCCAAAATAGCAAAAATTGTGTCTCGTATCTTGTAAATCGTTTGTCCAAAAAATATGGAAAGATAACGCTTAATAAATACTTTCAAAGAAAATTGGTTTCAACATGATCAGATATACTGTTTTTGAGTTATTGCCGAAAAACTGCGCTTCTCAACAAAAGGACGTAAGTGCCGTGAAGATAGGCTCTTTTTCTGGTAATAGATTTTAAGACTAGTAAGTGTTTTAATTGTGTTATAATGCACATAATATTACTTGTTTTTTTTCGTAATGGCTACGGAACCCTATCTTGGGCGTGTCCGACACGCTCTTGGCCAGTTTTTTTTATTTTGCATATTTGCATAAGGTAGGGAAATTATATTATCACTAAAAGAAACAATTTCAATATATAATAGTGAGATTTATTTTTCTATATAAAATGCAAAATTGGTGGAAGTACGTAACATAAGTCTTTTAGTCAGAATATATGTTGATGATATTTACAACATTTCATTCCCTTATGTCCTGCAGGTTTGATTGAATATAAACTTTATTGCGTTTATTTAAAGGTTTTATTATTGACTAACTTAGATTTTGGTACGTAAACTGATGATGAGTGCCAAACTAAGAAGAAGTTTCTTTGTTATTAATACAATGTTTGATGTGTTTTAAAAGAATTAGACTGATTTCAAGTAGGTAACAAGATTGAGTTACTAGTAAATACTTAATAACCTTAAATATAATTAAATTATTAATTGCCTAAAGACTGAAAACAATGTGTGATAGTAGATTAGAATACTGCATGTAAGTTTCACAAAGTGATGATAAAAGTGCCATACTTAAAGTTAACAGAATATGTTTCATTATTTATGTAACTAATATAAATTCTACAAGTTTAGACTGATTTTTAATATAACTTTTGTACCTAATTGATATTGTATCTGTACAAGTAACAAAACAAAGTTCTTACAGAGTGGGTGGAGTATCAGTTTTAGGGTTTCTGCTCAAGCTTTCTCAAACTCAAGAAATTTGGCTTCACTCGAGATAAGAAAAAAATTACTCACAAGTTCCAAATTTAAATGCGCCAGATGCGGTTTTTCGCTGTTCATGGCTTTTGGGGACTGAATAACTAAAGTAAAATACTTATTTATTAAAAGTAGATAGCTTCACTGATAGCTTAGTATTCTCCACACACGCAAAAAAACTTAAAAAAAGCCTTAGACATTTTCATTTGTACTCCCAAAAGTTGTTAACTCTCGTGCACATAGTTAATATATTAATCTGTTCAGTTTATTCTTAAGTTTTGATTATTACGTAAGATTATTTTTGTTCCTGCCTTACCTTAATAAAAGGTAGTAAAAGTACAAAAACAATCAAAAACCAGACTACTTAAGGTGGCTTGTCACGGTCAGCTAGGCACTACAGCGCGAGTAGATGATGTTAGTGTGCAAATTCCACGGATTTTATTTTTTTTAGGAATGAAATCGTGGATATTTTTATAAAATAATGTACATACCGCCATTAGCGTGAAATTTGTGATATATCCTACCAAGTTTCAGATGTATTTTAATTTAGAAAATACCTTCACTTGATCACTGCAGTTTCGACAGATATTTTCGCACACATGCTTGTAATTTGTTGTAAACAAAAGTCTTTGTTAATTTCGCTCTCATGAACAAAGCCCTACCCACAGCTTAGGAAGTTCGGGTTCAAACCCGTTGTAAAAATTTAGCTTTTTTTTTTTTATAGTTCTCAGTTAATGATGTTAATATTTTTTTAAATGTGTAGCTAAAAATTTATAAGACCTAATTTAGGCACAAACATTTTTTAATTTTTTTTTAAGTGAATCTAAATATGCACAACTACAGTAAGTATGTGACTATAATTCCTGACATCCACTCAAGGGTTGCTTGGTAGAGATCCCTTCGAGGGATAAGTTCGTCTTTACAAAGTCAAGGAAAATGAATCACATACCAGAGTGGAACCCAAGTGGAACCTTTACATATTCAATTGCGCTGTGATTTCTTTGGCAGATGTATGGGATGTCAACATGACATTATTAGCACATAGGTTCCACCCTGGTATGTGACTCAGTTTCCTTAACCGTAACTCAACGATTGTTTATTTATTTTTTACAATACAGTTTACATACTATGAGAAAATTAGTCATAATCATTATCCATATACATACAAACATACAGGCCTCCTCTCACAATGAGGGCTTGGGCGTTATTTTCAACGCAGACCCAGTGTGAATTGAAATATAGCACACACCATTAATTATTTAGCAGGTGTGTGTATGTTTCTTCACGATATTTTCCTTCAACGAAAAACACGTGAAAATATGAAATTAGACTTGTTTATTTTTATTTCAAATTTAATTGGTTGGGTAGTAATCGAAGGCTCTATTGAACAACAAATAGAATAGTCCATCACTAAGTCAGTTTTTATTTATTTATTTACATCAGTCAATTAAATTAGCCCACATACAACCACTGCTGAGTGCCTCTTATTTTCACGCCACTTTTCCAGTCTTGTGCCAGTCTCATACATAGTATTAATTCTATTTTTATACATTTGATAACTCGTGTTGTGGACTCACCCGCTCTCATTCCCTGTTTAAAAATATTCTACTCGTAGTTCCTGCTATGAAGTTCAAGCTTTTTTCCATTCCAAAATTTATCAAATTTGGTGCAGTGCTTTAGTTGTGAAAAGTTGACTATTTGTACATGATTAAAGGTTATATTTTCTACGTGAAATGAGTCGCGGGCAACAGCTTAATTAATGAATAAATGAAACTAATATTGATGTCTTCGATATTTTAATTAGAGTTAAGTTTGGACTGTACACTAAAAAAATGCAACTCATCAAATGACTCCCTATTCAATTAAATTTTTGGGATTATAATGGCTCCATCGAACGATGCGATGATTTCGCCAATGTCGAGGTTGGATAAGACACTGCCAGTCAATTTTAGGTCGAGTGCAGTTGAGCTGTCCTTGTTTGGTAGAAAACCAGCCACAACCAATCTAAAATAAAAAGCAAAGTAACCATCTGCCATAAATGACTTCCTAAAGCGTACACTACTTCCTATTTTCCTTCTGTCCATTCCTATATTGAACAGACAGTAGTACCTATTCTTTTAATAAACATTTTGTTTGCAATTTGTAGATTAAATTTTTAAAAAAAGTTTTTGGTTCACATTTTGACAAACTAAACATTGAGAAACATGAAGTATTTTTAATTATCGAAGGGTGTTTTTAACAATCAAATTTAACAATCTTTTTCTTATCTATCCACTTGTTTTTAAAATTTACTAGAGGCAGGTTAGTAATTGAACCGAAGTTTGACTGTAATTCGGCTGTTTTTTTTTTGTTTCTATGGTAAAATTTTTACTGAATGTTCGGCCGAAGTTGGTATTCGGTTTAAACCACATTCAGCCCATCACTCTATCCTGTAGAATTCTTCACAGATGGGGTTGCAGGCAGAAGCTAGTACTTAAATAATAAGAGTTTTGTTTTAAGAATAGTTTTGATTGCTTTTTGGTGGATATACAAATATTTCTCATTTTTAGTGGGATTTTAACTATTAAAAAGTTAATGAACTTGCTCCCAATAAATTAAGTGCAAATGAAAAAAAAAATGATCATATCATGTTTTCGTCATCAAGTCATCATATTATAATAGGTCATACATAATATAACGTTTTAAACTTTCCTGATTCTCACTTATAGTCATAATACCATATACGGGACTTATCACGCTATTTTTACACAAGTAATATTTACCTCGACGTTTCGGCAACGTTACAGTTGCCGTGGTCACGAGTAGACTGAAGTGTGGGGTGTCAAGTCCGCCTAGCAGCGCGAGTTCTTCGAACTACCCGCACTTGGTCACTTTTATTAGTCACCCTATCACACCGACACACAACACTAACAACGTCCGATCATCCCTCCGAACATTCATCCCGACGCCGACACTTATTAATAACAGGATTCCACGAAGATGAAAGCTTATTTTTTATTTCAACTGCTTCACGTACCATTCTTGAGTAAAAATGACGTTCCGTGGACAGAATTTACATTTATTTATATTACTTGTGTAAAAATAGCGTGATAAGTCCCGTATATGTTATTTCATACATAATACTTTTGCTAGTTTTTATTTTTTTCAGTATGTTGCACCAATTATAATTGATTTTTCGTATGGTAGTAGCTAATACTATTTGCAATTTATATTATTTTTTTCATAGGTGTACCTTTAAAAAAACTCGTTGGAAATAGCTGTCAAAAAATACTGTAATTTTTTTTTTCACAAATAAAATATTAATAAAATCGTAGGGTATACTCCCACAAAAACTACATAGCTGTGATTTTGTTGCAATGCTTTAGCTGCTAAGGATTAGAAGATAAACGAGTTTGTAAAAAAATGTTATAAGAAAATTCATTTTTGACATTATCTCTGTGACAGTTCAAGATAGAGGGCTAGAGTGATTACTAGTAATGAGGCGATTAAATAATTGTCATTTACCAATCCAACTATTCCTCACAGAGGCCACATGTCCTTCCTTAGCCTGCTAAACCCTTTCCATATTGTCTGGGACAGTGCATAAGCCTCTCCACCTGGGTTTAACTTGCTCTTGGTTTTATTTTATTTCTGTTAACTTTAACTTTTTGTTCTGTACTCACAGACCACACATTCACTACCTGCTAAATCGTTTTTTGTTCTAATTTTTGACAGGCATTATGCCATCGACTTAGGAATTTGATCTAATAACAATGTTAGCATAATTGTCATTTTTTTTTTTTATTTGCAGTGCCTATACACTATGATGACCACTGCAGGGTCTGCCACCGGTTAGGAGACCTGCTTTGTTGTGAAACTTGCCCTGCTGTGTATCACTTGGAATGCGTGGATCCCCCCTTAGTTGATGTACCTTCTGAAGACTGGCAGTGTGCTCTCTGCAGACAACACAAAACTATAGGGGTCACAGACTGTTTACCTGATGCTGAAAAACAAGGCCTGCTATGCCGTCATGAACACTTGGGGTTTGATAGGCATGGCCGAAAGTATTGGTTCATTGCGCGTCGTATATTTGTGTAAGTAAATAAATAATAAAACAAGTAAATAATAATGTACCCATGAAACATGTAAAACTTTATTTTAATACATTTTAGTGAGGCTGAAAATGGTGAAGTATGGTATTATTCATCTCCACAACAACTTCAGGAATTAATGGATGTTCTGGATGCCGATGAAATGGAAACGCCTCTGGTGCGTGAGTTGTTGGAAATGAAAGAAGAGATTCTCAGACAAATGACCATTACAGAAAAATTGACAAACCAAGCCAAGGGTAACCGCAAATCATATCTTGAAGTAGAAAATGCTAATATTCTTAAACAAAAGAAATTAAGACAAGAACAAAGGCAGCAGGAACAAAATATAGGACTTAGAATTGAAGATGAAAAAGAAATAAATGACTCCACTCTGGTACCTGATGGAGATGTAGAGAATGAAGTTACTGTTACCACAGAAGGTCCGGTGGTGGATTATGATGACAATGATATGAACAATGATGATGACTATAAGAGAAAAAATAATGCTGCTAATAAATTAAAAACATCAACTCAGAAGAAAACTGAAGAAAGTAAGTACTACATTTTTTTCCATTGATCTACAAGTTTATAGTTGTGAAATTATAGTGATTATCTGTTGTTTTATAAGTATTTATTAATAACACTTATGCAATTTACTATACTTTGTTTTTTAGCATTAGAAAAAGGCTAAACAATCTTGACGGGTCTTTTTAATGAAAAATGTTTTAAAACAACAGTTCATATTACTTGATACCAATAGAATATAAATGATCATAATATCCTTGGTTGCTAACTGAGCATGCTAATTGTTACATATTTACTGTGATTTATGTTTCAAAAGTGTATTCAATAAAAAGACACGTCAAGATCGCTTACCTTCTTTCTAATGCTATAAAAAAAAACAAAGTATAGAGTCAATTATTCCTTAAAACCATATCTGTCTGTGAAAATTATGATTAATTTTCTTTACAGTTTCAGAACGTCTTACAAGGCTAAAATCAAATCAAATATCAAATGGGACTTATCTTTTTAAATTAGGAAATGAAAACCAGTTCAAAAATTATGTTAACCAGTACACCACAAATCCTTTGGCACTTAACAAACCACAGAGGAATGAAGAAAGAGACAAGAAGCGTTATATGTCACATAAGTTTTCTCTTTCCTGTGGTCAAGATTTTAAATGGATTGGCCTGCTGAATGGTAATATTTGCTTACCAATTAGATCTGCTTAATTTGTGCACTAGAGCAACATTTAAATTATATTAATAATAATATATATGTTTTCTTTTTAGCTACTAAACCATTACTGGTAGCAACACTTCGACAGACTTTGTTACAACTGGAATCTAATATAGTAGTACAGTTTATGCATCCTAATTGGACATTGTTGAGAAAACCATGGGTACAAGCTGTCCAACTATGTCAAGCACCAAGAGATTTCGCACGTGCTTTATGTGTTCTACAGGTGAGTTATATATTTGAAACTAGCTGTTGCCGGAGACTGTGCAAAGAATTTGTTTGTCGCCATCCCCTGGGAACTATTAAATAAAACTATCCTATGTCCTGCTCAGGATCTCAAGACTATTTTCATGTCAAATTTCATCTAAATCGGCTCAACAGTTGAAGTGAGAAGAAGTAACAGACAAACAGGCAGAGTTACTTGCACATTTCTAATATCAGTAAAGATTACAGAAAATTTAAAAACTTATGGACTTAAATATCCACTAGTGATCATAAAATATTTTGCAGGCATGTATAAAAAGCGTCGTGTGGTCTCCAGCATGGCATGAACAGCTAGGTCATGTTAGACTAATACGAACTACAGCTGTTGAGCGTGAGGAACGGAAAAAACTAGACAAAAGAGAAAAAAAAGAAAGAGATGAGGAAGAGGAACGGAATAGAACAGCATATAATTTTGTGAAATATTCTCTTGGTCTTCGTCATCAGGTAAAGACTTATTTTACTATGATTAAATTGTGCTCTTTCTAAAGCAAATACTTAAGAGTACTAGCTTTATGTGTTCGCTCTATAGTAAAGAAACTATTTAAGAGTACCATTGTTTCTAGGTATGGAAACAAAAGGGGGAAGAGTACAGAATTCACGGACAATGGGGTTGGCTGTGGAACTCGTCAACTCGGAAATTCAAAAAACATAATATAAATTTAAAACCTACTCTTAACCAAGGTCCAGCTAAAATTGCTGTAAGGGTTCGGGAAGGCAGCATCATCAAGGTATTGGCTGTCGAACCAAAAACTCATGAATATTTGATGTCATATGAAACTGCTGGTAATGATGTGCTGGAGAAATGTAAGTAGCTCTAATCTTTTTTACCGATATCTAACATAATTTAATTATTTCATAAAATATTTTTTTGTTTTAGTGCCACCCTCAATGAGAAACCTGAAAATTGAAAAAGAAGATGATGATTTCGAAGAAATTGATGTTGAAAAAGCTTTAAGTTCATCAACAAGACGATATTATCCCAAGATTGCGAGAAAATCAAAACTAGATGATTTCCTTGCGCGACGCACATATTTGAAATTTATGGAAGAAAAGAAACTAACAAACATATTAGCCAATGTGAAGAAAGAAGAAACAGATGTTAAAAGTGAAGATGATAAGAATATTGATATTGAAAATGACGAACCAGAGCAAGAGGAGACGTCTATCTGCGTTCCTCCTAATGATCTAAAGCACAAAACTGTAAATAACTCTGTTGCCAAAAATATTGACAACTTGAGAGATCAGTATGTGAAATTGACCCAGGTAACTAAACATTACAAATGTTATTCAGTGGGGTGTCACAAAATTGATACTTCAAATTTGCTACAAGGTTCAGGTGTCAAACATAGTTGCTACTCCCCTTCGTGTATCAAAAAGGAGAATATATTAAACGAACTTCTTTCCCTAATAAAGGGTAGTAAAATGGTTAACTCTACTAGTACTCTTATCAATTCAAAGGATAGCAACAGGATGTCCATTCTCGAGCAATATCTTCTGGGAAAGAGTTCAATCAACACGGTTAGCACAAATGAAAACATATTGACAGACTTGTTATCAGCAGTGGCTTGCGCACAAGAATGTGACGTTAAAAGTACCGATTACTTTGTTAAAAGGAAATTTAGTGAAGATTGTGACATAAACATAAAGACTGAAAAACAAGAAGACTTAAATGCCGCCTGTCTTCTTAAAACCGAAAGCACTCTCGAAGAATCTGCTGTACCAGCTGTAGGGAATGAAATGGATATTGATATTACTTGCAATAATAATGACGACAGCGAAGTTGAAATCGGACCTTTAAAAGAGTTAACTGATAATGATCCTCAGACCGAAGAGAGCCCAGATGCGGACGCAGATTCGGATCAATCCCGCCCGCCAATTCCGAAATTACGAATCACTAGAGGCAGATCAGCAAAACCGACACCTAGTAAAGCAATCCATAACAATAATGCCAACGATTCTTACAAGTGTTCAGTAACACCAGCTAAGGATAACCCACCCAAGTATCGTGCGACAGTCAACAGGCGGTTTGGGCAGACAAGACCACTAAAAAGAGAAGACAAGCAAATAAAGGAAGAAAAAACTGAAAGCGGATTTGTAAGAGTGTACTCTACAGAATACCCAAGCAGTAAAGTGTATTTAAAGAGAGTTCAAACTTCCGCCGTGGAAAAAAAAAAGAAGCGAACACCTGTAAAATATCCTTTATGTTCCACATTTCACACAAGAAGCAAGGCAAAGACAATCATGGTATTACCGCACCATGAACTTAGAAAACTGTGTAGGCAAGCAGGTCTAAATACAGTATCTGGATTCAGTCACAGTGCAAAGCCTAATCAAGCAGTTTGGCCTTACCAATGCGCGAGACCCCTTTTTAAAACTTGTTGGTTGTATCGTACTGTTAACCTGCAGTGGCTGGCTAGCGCAGCTCTGCAACTTCGAGTTATGTGGACCTGTCTGAGATGGGACGACATGGCAGCCAAGCCGGCTACCGCCGACGGCAAGCATCAGCTGACGACCGACACCGAAATCGTGTCACTGGAGCTATTGAAACATCGTCACGTCGGTCAATTCTCAGAACGAACGCAATATCTCAGACGGCGCGTCGTCATTCCACTGGAACTTCCTAAAACAGTTCGCGAGGTAACCTCGATTCGCAGCGGATTACGAAAAAGGAAGCGGGCCGAATCTCCGCAGAATACTGAGCCGCAGGTACGTGTCCGTTCCATATTTCGTATTCTTGCTCCCAAGTGTCGATAAAAATTAACGGTAATTGGATGATTGCAGGTTTCGGAGGAGTGGGTGGACGAGGACAAACTGGAGCTGTGGGAGGTGCGGCAGTACGGCGAGCGGGCCGAGCGCGCCACGCCCGTCACGCGCACGTCCACCGGCAAGCTGCCGGCGCGCGCGCCGCCGCCCGCCGCCGCCGCCGCCACCGACCTCAAGGACAAGATGGAGCAGCAGCTGCGTGAACAGCGCGCCGCCCACCAACAAAAGAGAGCCCTCGAACTTTCGCAAGGTTAGCCTTACTGCTTCATAACGGGTTATTTCGCTGTCACTTCCAGAACATTAAAACGAAAACGTAAATTATGTTAAAATAACCGTTTCTCATTCTTTTACAGACAAATCCAAAACAACTCCTAATCAGAATTCCGGAAAGAGCACTTTGACTTCTTTATTGACGACAAATGCATCTACACCAACTGGCCAAAAAACTGTTATTGGCACTAGGCGAATAATTATGACTAAAGGAGCCGACGGCACTACCCGAGTGGTCAGCCAGCCTATTGCGGTGGCGAAAACCCCGCAACCGGCCGAAACCGTGAAAGCCGCGGCGACGCCACAGAAGGAAGGTCCGCAAAAAGTTCAAATCATTCGAGCACCCGATGGAAAGTTGACAGTAAGGGGACTACTCGCCGGCCAGCAACTTATACAGATGCCTGACGGAAAGCTGCACGTCGTGATGGCTGGGCAGCATGGTATTGCCGGTCACTTGGTCGCGGCTTCATCCCCGGCACAAAAACCTGCAGAGCCAGCCTCTATCGAAAACAACGATAAGCTAGTCAGTATACCGAAAGCCGTAGTAGAAGAACCTAAACCGTCGCCACGGGTACCCGCGCAGCAAATAGTATTCCAAGGCAACAGACAAATAGTCGTCCAGCCTCAGCAAGTAGTAGTTCAGTCGACTCCCCGACCCGCGTTGCAGCCGCGACTGCAAACGGTGCTCGTGCAGGGGCAGATCATGCAGCGGCAAATGGCGCCCGCGCCGGCTCCACGCCCCGCGCCGCCGCCGCCGCCGCCGCCGCCGCCGCCGCGGCCCCGCCCGCCTAACACACAACAAATTGTCGTCAACAACCCAGTTCTCGTTCAACAAATCGCCGCTGGCAAAATTCAACTCGCCACTGTGAACGGCCAGCAAGTGCTAATACGACCCACTGGGAATAATCAAGCTCAAATCGTAGCGCACATAGGCCAGAGTATCACGCAGCCGGCAGCCCCCGCGCCTGTCGCGGCGCAACTGCCCGTCGTGCGCCCCGCCGTGGTGGCTCCGGCGCCGTCGGCAGCACCTCCACCGCCTCAGCTACCGCAGCTGCAGCAGCAGATCCAACAACAACAACAGCAGCAACAACAACAACAGCAGCAGCAGCAGCAACAACAACAACAACAACAACAACAACAACAACAGCAGCAACAACAACTCACAGAGGACCAAATCACCGAAAACCGTCTATTAGTCGGACAACCGCCTGGCACAGTTATTAAGACTGTCACAGCACAGGTGACTATTATATAATTATTAGAATTAAATAAATAAATAATAATAAAGTTAAATAATTTAAAATTGATTTAGCTAGGTACAATAAAATAACTAATTCTAAACCAATTGGTTTCTTTGTTACAGGTTATGCAAACAAGTAGTGGTCCAAGAATAGTTTTGCAAGGCTTGCATGGATATTCCCTAACACCGCAACAACTCGCCTTAGTGCAACATCAAGTGAAACAACAGCTGCTTAAAGGTAATTGGATTATACCACAAAAAGCTTTGGGCTTATATGATTAATTTGACTATAAAAATATTATATAATATATACCAGCTATATAATTTGAGCAGAGATGTGCAAAATGCTTTTAAAAATATATTTTAATACAAAATGCAAATACTTTTCTAATTTTGCTATTTGAAATGCAAAATACAAAATACTTTTGCTTTTAGTATTTTAAATACAAAATAGAAAATGGGTATTTTCAAAATACTTTTATATGAAATTAAACTAGAGTTTGCCCGCGACTTGGAACGCGTAAACTATTCGATCTGGTAGTGTTGTAATGAAATTCCAGGATTTTTACAAATATTATCTGTGAATAGGGCATATTAGGCAAAGCTCTGCGCAGGTGGCGACACTAGCGCAATGCCGCCATGACGGATCATGACAAAATAGTATACCTAAATAAATTATGACATTTGGGTGAAGACCGAAAAGTTGCACACCGTTAAAGCTGCGTTAGCAGGTAGTTAAAATTTCCACTTACTTTTTCCATTGTGTACACGAAAATTATCCATAGATACAAAAATGTATGATTCATTTTCGTGTGAACAATGGAAAAAAATAATAGTAATTATAAATACCTGCTAACACAGCTTTAACGGTGTGCAACTTTTTGGTCTTCGCCCATTTATATATAGTAACAAAATAACATGACATTTACATCGTTAGTAACGATAGAGCTATATGTCCAAAAATTTCATTGAAATAATTATGATATTATGGCTTATGGCATCCTTCGTACAAGATACTCAAAAAACTATTTACGGTTTTGTGCTACTGCTGCACTTTGACGGCAGAAAATTGCAGTAATATTCCCTATTCCTAAAATTTTTATCGTGGTTTTCATTGACGTTGTAATAAGAACAAACTGTCCAAAATGTAATGACTAATCTTAAGATGATCTTTTGGTTTACCCAGCGGTTGAAATTTTTAGATTTTATCCCTATCCCGTGAGAATATCGGGATAAAAAGTAGCCAATGTGTTATTCCCGACATCCAGCTACCCACATACCAAATTTCATCCAAATCCGTCCAGTCATACTAGCGTGAAGAAGTAACAAACAAAATTTTCCGTGGGAATTCTCGAAAATTACATCGTGTCCGCTAAGATAGGATTTTTCGAAATTCCCACGGGATAGGGAATAAATGGAATTTATATTTTCACTTTGAAATGGCCCTATTTCCCTAACTATAATTATTAGAAACTTCAAATTTGGCATGCAAGTAGGTAATAGGTACTAAGAGCTAAAAACACTTCAGGATTTTACGAAATTCCCACGGGATAGTGAATAAAAAGGATTTGTATTCTCACTTTCAATTATTGACCCTTTTACCGTAACTATAACTTATTAGAGAGTTCAAATTTGGCGAGCAAGTAGGTAAAAATAACAGCTAAAAACAATTTTCAGGATTTATCAAAATTCCTATGGGATAGGGAATAAAATGGGATTTATATTTTCGCTTCAAAGTGGCCCTAACTCCGTAATTATAAATATATTAAATATTAAAGACTTCAAATTTGGCATGCAGGTAGATAATACTAATAGGTAAAAACAGTTTCAAAGATTTTCCGGATACCCCACGGGATAAAAAGAATAAAGAGAATTTTATATACCAACTGAATCAGAAAACGCATAAGCTAATCCAATAAAACTGGGGACTGGAGATTTGGCAAACTGATGTAAATCTGGTAACAATTATTTAGCAGTGACATCCTGCTCATCCTGGCGAGGATCGTCTCCGTAGAAGGGAACTTCTCAAAAGTTAATGGCACACGCAAAAGATTTTACATTATTGTTAAATTTCAATGACAATGCGTTTATATTATATACACTGCCTGATGCTGCAGCCAGGGTCGTCTGCTGATGACGGAACTCCTCAAGGGCTGATAGCATAGATATGAAATTTTACATGTACGTTCAACAACCTGACACAATTACTTTGCCCACCCGCGACCTTTATGATAGCTACTTTTGTGCCCATGCAATGTGTGTTCATGCAGTTCCTCCACCTCCACACTGTAAGAATACACAAATCATACAAATACATCTATCACCACCACCACTTTACACTGACGCGTTTCGAACTCAACCAGAGCTCATTTTCAGAGCAACACAACCATTCAGCATGCTACGGTGTGAAATTTGGCATAGATGGACCATAAATCTAAATGCTGTAACAATAGTCGTCCTCTGAGAAAACTCATAGGTGTGCGAACTATACTTATTTTTCATTATTTTTTCAGCCCAGGAATCGACGGGAAAGCAGGGCATGTTGGGGCCGATGAAAATGTATTTAGCTGTTCAGCCCCCGCCCACCGCGCCGCCGCCACTCGCCCCCGTCGCTCCACAAGCCTTGCAACCTGTTCCACTACCTACGCACCAGGTAATTTACTATTACTAGGCATCCAACTGTTATCGTATTTAGGTGGTATTCTGCTAAAAATTCAAGCAATACTTGTGTTTGATAAAAAAGATCATCACTGTCTTTCTGACCTTGGTATACGTCTATTACTCTAATTACTGAGTAGATGTATTTTCCAGTAAATGTAGTGATATTTACTATAAGGCTTGTACGAAGACTTACTGTATGTAGAAGTACCTATCTATTAATTTGTGCGGGGGAATACATCAGTAGTAAAATTTCACGCGTTATATTCCTGGTCGCGGAACTTGTGTTGTATGTTGGACATTACTTTTCTAAGCGTAATGGATATTTTTTGGTGCTAGTTATTACTATACAGGGATGGCCCATTTATATCGGTCAGTATGGGAAAGTCTGAAACTATACGACATACGAAAATTTCTTCTTAGGAACTATGACATTGATTTTAATAACAAGAAAAACTGCACTCATGCATTTTAAAAAAACCTGTACTCAGCTCGGGAACCGAACCCGGTTGTTTTGAAAAAAAAAAACTTACACTATTTATATTTAGATATCGATTGTGTACGTCTTAAGAAGTAATGTGTCCATGAAACATTATGTCTAAAATGAATAAATACATACTATATTTTTTTTTTAGTAGGTGTTCGAAGTGTCCACCGTTACAATATTCAACAAATTCTGGCATGTAAAATTGTCTCTATCTATGGTTGTTTGTACCTCTTTGCTGGTGTCGAAACTTGTTACATACACCACTTTACCTGTCATATGGCATTGGCATTGCATTAAACCTTTCCGGAAGTTTTGTTATCGGCGATAACATTATCTATTTATGACTGCAATTGCTAACTTCTATTAATCAAACACTAACAATCAATCGGAAAGGTTTAATGCAATGCCAATGCCATATGATAGGTAAAGTGGTGTATGTAACAAGTTTCGACACCAGCAAAGAGGTACAAACAACCATAGAGACAATTTTACATGCCAGAATTTGTTGAATATTGTAACGGTGGACACTTCGAACATCTACTAAAATAAATTAAAGTATGTGAAAACAATGCATTTTATTCATTTTAGACATAATGTTTCATGGACTCATTTACTTCTTAAGACGTACACAATCGATATCTAAATAGAAATAGTGTTTTTTTAAACGGGTTCGATTCCCGAGCTGAGTACAAGTTTTTTTAAATGAATGAATGCAGTTTTTCTTGTTATTAAAATCGATGTCATGGTTCCTAAGAAGAAATTTTCGTATGTCGTATAGTTTCAGACTTTCCCATACTGACCGATATAAATGGGCCACCCTGTATAGTAAAGTACAAATTGACTTTTCGTTTTTTTAACACTTATAATAATAGGAATTAGAAAGGCTTCGCCTCCCTATACAAATGAGACAAAAAAAAACTAGTTTTACCAAATATGCGGCGCCTGACAAAAAGCCCGATTTCCTTTAAAAAATCCTAATGTTTTGTCAAACACGTAACTATCGAAATTTTTTGTTATGTATAAACAATTGTACAAAGAACAGATTTCAGACCTACCTGTTCAGTCATGGTCTCTGACCAGAGTTCTGAGAGGAAAAAAAGGAAACTTAATAAAATATTGCTGTCTTCCACTTTTACAACATACATAATACAATTGACTACTGAAATTATACATAATATTCAATGTTGTTATTTTGACAGGAATGTTCTATCACAATTCTTGAAAAGGGTTTACAACTTGGAAATTATATTTTTCTTTGTCCGTGTCATTATACATAGTAAGTTACAAAATAAATCTAGTTTTTTTAAAGCCATGTTTTTAGTGACATAAATGTATGGTTCTGCAAATAGCTCTTAGACAAAACAGTTCAACTAAATGAAGTGAAATGTTTTATTTACCAAAATTCGAGCCAATATTTCAATGCCGATTACAAAAAACTGGAATTTGCCCTTTCTTTTTTACATTAAGTATATAAAGTAGTTCAAATATTGATCTATTTTTTTTTCTTATTTTCGTGTAATTTTCAAATTGATGACTAGAATAAAACATACATTAACATACATGAAGAAACATACATAAACAACTATTAAGAGTTGTATACATACAATACAAGAACCGTGGCCACACATGTTTATGGCAAATTGAATAAATAGATATAATCTTATTATAAGTTCAGGGTGGGATCAGTGCGAACGTTTTTAAACTTCCTTATATTTAATATCTTGAGTTACATACCCAGTTTAGCTTATTATTCATTATTGCTAAGATAGGAATTATTTGTTAATTAGAGAAACCTTTTTCTTGGGGTGTGGGACATCGTAACCAGAATACGGGGACGATGCATTCGTGGTGGTCAAACCCTTTAAAATTACATTAATATTCAATCGTCTATAATAGTCGACTCGATCTGGGCTGGCATCAGCCTCATTAAATATTGTTAATACTTCTGTAAGACTGGACATAGTTATAGCATCTCGAAAAGTTTTTTTTGTAGAATGTTATGATGTTCGATACTTTAAAATAACACCAAAGAGCACTAACTGCTATTATTAATAGTTTGCTATGTATAATCTTAGTATATAAACGTTATCATTTATTAATCGAAATGGTTATTTTTACATGTGCAGTAATATAAAAACGAGAGCAGTATTAAATCAAGGCATTTAATTAAATTTGACGAGGGTAGCCATTAACAGCCACTTAATGTTATATTATATATGTTTTCGACTTTAGATACGTTAGGTTTGTAATTAAATAGGAAAAAAATAATATTTTTACAAATGTTGATGTATGTTTTTTGTTTTCGATTTTGGATTATATCATGTTATTAGAGCCTTAAATATCAACATGGATGCGACGGAAAGTGTGTAAGTAAAACGCTAGATGAAATACTGACAACTCTTATTTTCTTTGTCGTTTACCTTTAAAGTTTTACACATTTTTTCAATAATATAATATTAATATATTCTGTTCAAGTGAACGTCAAACACTTTTCGTCGAAGCGTTTTGTGTGGCCTAACGCCGAATCTATGCCATATCAGAGGTCGATATATAAAATGACAGATCAATACCACTTTTTTCACATAAAATACGGTAAAACTTATAAATTATTTTTGGTACACTATCGTCATTTTATTTATTGTTGATTAGCAAAATTTGAGTGATGAATGATGCTAGAATTTCCTGGCTTTGTCTTTATTCATATTTACTTTTAGGCGTAAATTTCTATGTATCTTTACTATAGTTTCTGAATTTTTAACATCGTTAACATGAATTGCTCATACACCACCTGTTATATGTGTATTTATTAGTAATTTCAAAGTCACGCATTTATAAATGGCTCATGCAATAATAACATTTGAATAAATTATTAAAATAACTGTCGCGTTTTATTTATATAGTCCTTTTTATTTATGTAAATTTGTTTTGTCATTAGTTCGGAAACGGTTTGTGGGGGTGTATGGGCAATTATTTATTAAGAGAAAAACAGAAATATTGAATACATTTTTTATAAACTAAATCGTTAATGGCGTGTACTACAAATTCACTTGAATAATGTAACCAACCAATCATATAATTTCAATACAATTTTGTAAACTTTAACTGATATATTCCCACAAACGATTTTAATTATAACACTTTTGTTTACACCCCATTTGGTTTCATATAGATTTTAATATTTTGATTTTATCATATTTTCATTGCAAGATATCATTAGCGATCTATGATGTGATGACCATTGAAGTCAGGTCTCGTGTTCTGTTTAGATTGAAGGACTCAATTAACAGATTCCGTTCCTTTTTACTTTTAGGAAGTTAATGAAGATCATGTAAAGCGTCAACCGCTGGTAAACGGCGAAGATAGCGTAGCGGAGGCGACCAGTCACAAGGAAGCGACCCCTTCCAACCCTGAGGACATACCCCAGAACAAAACTAAAACAGATATAGTTAATTCCAGCCAGGACGTTGTCATACAAAGTAATAAGTTCGTGCTCACGCCAGATTACATTCAACAGAGTAAGTATACTTTAATGTTATAAAACACCAGGTCAATTATTTACTTTTTCATCACACTTGCACGTAAACAGCACTAGCTTTGCGCACACGCGTCGGGCACATGCTGACGGTATGCCAGCGGTATCGGCAATTTTTGTAAAAAAATAGTTCGACTTCGGGCTTCTAGACTCTCAGTCGTGATTCCTTATTTACCGCCCTAAAACACAATGTACTATTGTTATTTATATGCGCTTTTTGGAATAATGTAAAAATAAACATCTCAATGGCTTTTCAGCAATCAAAAGTGCACTCAAACAAGAGAATTTAAACCCCGAGATAGAGGAAAAACTTCTCCAGCTCCAGCGCTACCAAGAAAAACAGATGAAGCCAGAAGCGAACGTAATTGCCCAGCAAATGGAGCGTGAGCCGCGCGTAGTGGCGGTTGCGGCGCGCGCGAGGACGCCGTCGCCGCCGCCGCCGGCGCGCCGCCGCGTCGTGTCGCGCCACACCGACGACGACGACGAGTGGGTCGATAGCAGCCCGCGCAAGCGGCTGCGCGGCGCGCGTGCGCCCTCGCCGCCGCCCGCCGCGCCCGCGCCCGCGCCTGCGCCGCCGCCGCCGCCCCGACCCCCGCCCCGCGCGCCCGCCCGCGCTGCCGCCACGCCCGCGCCTGCCGCCCCGCCCGCCCAGAGACCACCCGTCTCCGCGCTCGACGAGCGACGTCGCGCCGCCTCCAACCATTCGCGTATGCAGATGCTTCTCTTCAAACATAAAGAGATGCTCAAGAAAGACATCATAAAGAAACGAGGGTTATTGGAGAAGGAGTTGGGGATCGAAATACAGGTACGTAATATATTAATAAATAGGTATGATAATAAATAAAAAAAATATATAACAAGAATTTTTTTTACAAAAAAGTAAAACCGACTCCAAAAAAATAAAAAAATAACAAAAATGGAACCGACTACAAAACCCTTGAAATATTTTTCTAGGTATGTACTAGCTCGAAGTCGGTGCCTCAGCACCTCTTTTACATACTATGGGTTTCAATCCCTCCTGCTGGGTTGTGCTGAGTCACGGATTTAGAGCTGGTACGTACCTAGAAAAATATTTTCAAGGGTTTCGTAGTTGGTTCCATTTTTGTTATTTTTTTTATTTTTTTGGAGTCTGTTTTACTTTTTTGTTAAAACTTTGCTTTATTTCACACTTTTTAGTGATTCGTAGCCAAAGTACATCTCACAACGATTCCATTAAACCCAAAAACGACTTAGTTGCTTTGTTTTATAACAGAGTACCGTTGCCTATACCTTCTGGTTTCAGCATCAGATCAGTTTGAAAGAATCATTAACTTAAAGCTTCTTCTTAGTCGCTTATCTAGATATATTAATCATGATCGTTTATAGACAAGCGAGCATTACTTAGCTTTGATGAGTGCCATTAGTCATCACGGTCTTCTTCATCAGGTCCAGGTTACCAAATGATACTTTCTGAATGTAAATGCTCATCTTAATCGCCATAGGTGTGCCTATAAAATTTGAGGTTTGTCCTCTATTTCCCTAAGATCCCATCATCAGATCTTGACTTGGTGACAATGGGACCACCTCAGAAGAATACCCTTTCGATTAAAAAAATAATTTTGAAAATCGGTCCACAATTGACTGAGTAATCGGTGAACATACATAAAAAAAAATACAAACATTGGAACATAGAACCTCCTCCTTTTTTGAAGTTGGTTAAAAAATTGAGCCGACTACAAAATACCATGAAAATAATTTTCTACCAGTCTGAAGTTGGTGCCTCAGCACGAGCCAGCAAATGTTTCTTGTCCCTTTAATTTTTGGTTGTATATTATTTTGTAGATATTATTCGTTGCTGTGGCAACCGTATTACAGTCAAATCTATTCTAAGCACTGAAAATTTCAGGTGTCTACCTATTACAGATCAAAAGTTACAGGCCTCAGCGAAAACTCATTAAGGGGGTATGATTGGCATTATAGAATCCTAAAAATTATATGGGCATGTAATCTTGCAGAAGGAGTTGTCAGCAGAGTTAGCGCTTAGGACGCGAGCCGAGCGAAGCAAACAAGAGGAAGTGCGCGGTGGCAGCGGCGGTGGGAAGCGGCGGTCTGGCGGTGCCCGCGATAACACACCGCGCGCCGGCGGGAAAAAACCCGTCAAGAAAGAAAAGCTTCTTTGCATTTGCCGAACACCTTATGATAATACAAAGTAAGAAACAACTCTTTGTATATGTTATTTTTGAGTATGCAATGAATGATGTACTAAGAGTAACTGATATGGTATGCAAACGGAGCACCATTTCGATTGATACAAATAGTATATATGATATTTGTCTTAACAGATTCTACGTGGGTTGTGAGCACTGCAGCAACTGGTTCCACGGCGATTGCGTAGGCGTGACGGAGGAGATGAGCAAAACGATGGAGGAGTACGTGTGCCCTGACTGCCGCCGCGCCGCGGAGACGCAAGAACTGTACTGCCTGTGCCGCCAACCTTACGACAACTCGCAGTAAGTATTTGTTAAAAGAGTTTACTATAGTCAGGTGCAGAAAGACTTCATCCAAAATTTTTCTTGGCTGCGATGTCAAGTTATTCTATTCTAGACGTGCATGTCCACCTATCACTATTATAGTAACATGATTTTTACTTTCCAGATTTTACATATGCTGCGACCGATGTCAAGATTGGTTTCACGGACGTTGTGTTGGTATCTTGCAGTCCGAAGCAGATAATATCGACGAATACATTTGCCCCAATTGCCAAAAGAATAACTCTGTCAATTATGCTAATATGAAGGAACTCACCATGAAAGACTTTGAAAACTTGAAGAGGCTTATAAAGCAAATACAGTTACATAAAAATGCGTGGCCGTTTATGGAACCTGTCGACCCCAGAGAAGCTCCTACATACTACAAAATTATTAAAGAACCTATGGGTATGTAAGAAAGAAAGAAAATACATTTATGTAAATATAGTTTTCTCAAACATGCTCGGAAATGTATGCGTTAATGTCACGAAATCGAGACTTGAAGTTTCTCATTTATGGCTCCCTACCACCTCCCTACATAACTTCTTGGCCTAGTCCATGAAGTATGTATGAAAATCCATTATTGTCCGCTGCTCTAACTTTTTAAATTTGCTTACTAACATTAAACTTACAAAGGAAAAATTACAGACAGCCAATCACCACTAGTCTGTAAGCATTTGCGATATTGCGATGCGATGCATGAATGAATGGATGGATGGATGGATGGATGGATGCATGGATCGATACATGGATGGATAGATGGATGAAGTATTTCCTCACATTGTTTGAGAAAAGCACTATACAGGCCTCGGCCAGAACAGGGATTGCTGGACTCGTTTTATCCGTTCTACCCCGAACTCGTCCATCAATCCCTTTCTTCATGGCCTCTGCAGTAATGTACTATATACCAGCTTGTGCCCGCGGTGTCGCTCCGTGAATATAATAATAATATAATAAGAGTAGCTTACTACCCTATCCAGTGATTTATTTATAAACGTTTCTTAGTGCATCACTCAAATGCGTTGCCACATTTTTCTTACATTGTACATGTTTCATGGTTTTTCACCAAGTAGAGGTTGATTCTACATATAAAATTTTAATATTGTAGGTACATATCGTCACTACTTTGAAAAAAGCTCGTACCTCAAAATTGATACTTTTCTAAGTGAACTTTATGAACATTATTTCAAAGGTCAATTTTGATGACGTATTGATTTGAGATACGAGATTTTTGCAAAGTAGTGACGATGTGTATTTGTAAACAATCATCTTTTTTTATATTTCAGATCTACAAACTGTGGAACGAAAAGTGAATGAACAGACATATGTTATGTTAAGTGAATTTATTGGTGATATGACTAAAATATTCGACAACTGTCGGTACTTTAATCCTAAAGACTCCGAGTTTTATCGCTGTGCAGATGGGCTAGAAGCATTTTTTGCACAAAAAATTAAATACTTTCGTGAAAAATTATTCGAATCAACGCAATGATAATAGTGCCAGTGTACAGTGTCTAAAGTAAGGATTATTGATGTTAAAATTAAATGGCTCTAGAAGTCGCTTGCTGAAAGAGTTACTTTCAGCTAGCAAAGTGATGGAAATGATTTGTGTATTTGTATTATTCTACGTGATCTGTAATACCTGTAAATTGTAAAGTATGTGATGAAATTACAAAGAATAATTTATAATGAAGTTAATTTCTACAGGTATCGAACGATTGCAGCATTGTTTTCGTGCTAGGTATTTATTGTATTTATTACACGCGTCATACTTGAAAGCTGATGTTCTATAGATGTAACCTATTGGCAGAGAAACTATTGTAATGTATACAGTTCATAAGGTACCTTTTATGTTAGCTAATAATAACAAAGCTATTTTAGTTATTCTAGTAGTACATAGCTTAAGTAAACCTACCTTGTATGTAAGTAATAAATTTTTAAAAATATACATCATGATGATGGTTTTTTATAATAATATGTATTTTCATATTTCAAAAAAATTCAATTAAATACCTAATTCCACTCCACATCTATGTTGAAGTAGGTTATGGCTGCGACTTCGTTCACAGCTCCCGATCTATGCTCAGTATAACAGCATAATTCTACATCTGTTCACTTTTCATAGAATAACAAATCAAATATTCTTTTTTTATTATTATTAAATAGAAGAGATTATTATCAAATATGATGATGATGATTAAGTAATATAATAATAATAAGAAGGCAAAGAAAACTTAAGTAGGAAAACCTTAACCAAATATAAAAAAAAACTATAAAAATAAAAATTATAAAATTATGTTTACTTGCACATTTTCAATATCGATCTTTCATTACGGATGAATGGTCATGCATGATGTAGGATGCAACCTACACATAACCAAATAAAATCTAGTAAGTATATAAAAATCTCGGGTCAAAAATATCTGTGACCAAACTCCTTCGAAACGGCTTGACCGATTTTTTTTTTTGTGTATATTCGATAGGTCTGAGAATAGGATGTAAACTATTTTTCATACTTCTACGCAGACGGAGTCGCGTGTAGCAGCTAGTTATCTTTATAAGTAGGAAAATTAAATTATTATTTTTGAATGATAGAACTAAGAAAACTTATTTTCGTAAATAATGTTTGTAAAGATGTTTAAAGAAAATAAGATTGATTATGGCCTCTGACTCGAAATTGATTGATTGACTGAATATCTATTATAGTGTTAGCAAATCTACTATCCTAAGTAAAATGTATGCAGTGTATGTTTACTTTAGATGGTTACTGCCTGACGGCCAGACGGCCCTAAAGCCTGACAAGAAATATATGACTATTCGCCATGTTGCGGAATTTCATTGGAACTAATTTCTTACACTGGCAATAATTTCAATGATTGTCAGTGTCACTGTGGCGGTTTCTTTGAACAATAACAAAAAAATCCCAAAACGATTCGTAATTAACTACTGGAAAAAAACGCTTGGGGAATGAAACTATTTCGCTACAAAACCTTTTCAAATTAACATCAGAGCTAACAGGTAATCGTTGTAGACAAGTCAAGATGTCATTGTAGTTTGGTAAAAATAAGCAGTAATTATAGTTATAAATAAACTTTCTAGATATATCGTAGTCATCGATTACGCGAATTACCAAAGAAGGTCGTTCCTCCTCAGGTTTTAGGTCGCCAAAGCAAAAAGAAAGCATTGTTCCGACTATACTCAATTATTGCCATATAAATAAGAACAATAGCGCTCTCTTGACAATTCCTAATATATATATACATATATATATATTATTATTAAAAAATGCGAAAGTAACTCTGTCTGTCTGTCTGTTACGCTTTCACGTCGAAACCACTGAACCGATTTTGATGAAATTTGGTATATAGGTAGTTTGAATCCCAAGGATCAACATAGGATACCTTAAAAGATAAATTCCGGTAGAGGGCGCCACCGCGCGATAACCTAGATCCGCGCATACGAAGTCGCGGGCATAAAGCTAGTAGTCATATATTTTTGGTTTACCTTTACCAGAATTCGGATCCGGGCGGGTATTATTTTTTTAGTCGCTAGCAAAGCAACTAGCTGGGTTATCCGGCTCTAGATCTATAAAATGAATATATATAAATATTTGTATTCGACTTCACTTGTATATTCTAATACGGTGAGTGAAGTAAAACGTAAGGAAACCTGTAGACACCAGTGTCGTAAAATTCCTTATTTGCGCGGGGATTCGGACTCGCGATTTACACAGTGCCTGATTTAAATTTCTGACCGCCCTAGGCTAACTATGAATATGTTCCCCCCACCCGGAAAATTCCTCCTGGTCTGCAGGGCTACTACGAAACTCGTATGAGTAAAACCGTACTGTACCGGCTGTACCGGTGCGGTAACAAGGCCGGATGGACGCGCGCGCAAACAGCTAACAAGTAACAACAGAGCGCGCCGCCGACTTTGATACCCCCTGCGCGACAGCTTGCGTGCGCGACCTGAGAAATGTGCCACAAGTTACAGGATATGCATAGATCTAACAAACAATTAAGTCAGATCATACCCATACAGTCAGACCCTATTAATAGGATATGTTTTTGCAAGTTAATTGTTCATTGAGGACCTCCTCTCGCTCTCATATTAAACAGTAGGTATAAGTGTCAGAGGGATCGCACGACACGAACTTGAGTTTCATAGTAGCCCTACAGATGACCTCTCTTTTTCTCACTCAAATTAAGTTGTGGGATGTGTGTAGATAGAGATGACGATATTCCAGAAAAATAATGTTAGCTATTATTTATTTAATTGACGTCGATTTGTACAGTCATCAGATATTTCGGAGCAGCCGGTCAAAAATATCGGCACATGTACTCTCATGTATTATTATTTATATCCCCATTATATATTTTTCTTCCAACTATGCGTTAATTTCATCATAGCCGCACTAAATACCCAGCACAAAGCGGGACTTTTCTGGTCTAGAGCAGAAAAAAATTATGAAAATCCTATATTGAATTGTTTTAGATTTTTGCACCACCAAAGAGGTAACACAAGTATTTTTGCTACAAAATTAGCATGCATAGTGTAAAAAAGTCTAGTGTTAGGTTGGTCAACCTGACGGTCTTATGAAATTGACAGATTGCGTACAAAAAATTGTTGCTACCAAACCTACCAAAAACAGTTACAATAGTAGCCGTATATTTAAAAAAAAAACCAGGCCAACCGAAATTTGACAGATCGCGGGTAAATATATCTGCTACTAACTCAGGCAAAAAAAAAAAAACAAATTGGCGGGAACTTTTTGAATTTTTCGTGGACTTTTTTTGAGAGTGCGAATATAAATTTACAAAATGGAATCATCGAGTGCTAGTGACATGTCTCCTATTTATGGTTTAGCACGAGGTTTTTTTTCGTCTACTATTCCTGTAATAGTATTCCTTGCATTAAGTAATTTATATTGCCCTCGGGCTCCAAATCGGCACTCGGTGCACTAATAAATAACTTTCTGCTTGGTGCAACAATCTACTATTTCATCACACTTGTTCGTAAACAGCAGGGCTACTACGAAACTCGAAGTTCGTGTCGTGCGGTCCCTCTGACACCTTATAAACCTTTCTTTCTTTCTTTCTTATACTATTTAATACGAAAGCGAGAGGGATCGCACGACACGAACTTCGAGTTTCGTAGTAGCCCTGCAGTGTCGTAACATGTAGGCTACTTGGTTACAACCTCCCAAATAAAACCATCGACCTTGAGTCATTGCGCGTACTAATTTTCTTGTCATGGAACCCAAAGTCGGTAAATGAGTCATCGCCCGTACTGACTGATACTGCTGCACGCGCACCCCCTCCCGCAGCTCGGGCGCGCTGTGCAGGGGAAGACGTTGGCGCTGCCCTAGAGCGCAGGCTAGGGTATCGGCTATTTCGACCAAAACAATATTTTGTCTTACAAATAAATAATTTTACTCGCAAATTTGATGAAAAACATTGTATGTCGCACGGGCGGTACTAGAATTACGAACATCGACTCATTAAAGCCCTCAGTCTTCGACTTCGGGCTTCTAATAAACTCTCGTTCGTAATTCTTTATTTACCGCCCTTAAAACACAATGTACTATTTCATCACACTAGGTCGTAAACAGTGTCGTAACATGCAGGCTACCTTGGTTGCAACCCCGCAAATAAAACCCTCGACCTTTTGTTTTTGTCATGAAGTCCGAGGTCTGTAAATGAGTCATTGACCGTACTGATACTGCTGCGCGCGCTCCTGCTGCGTGCGCACGCTGCTGCAGAAGCACCTGCGCGCGCACTTCATGCACATGCTGCGGAGGGGGAAAACAGCGGGGACCTAGCGCTGCCAAGAGCGCAGTCAGCGGTATCGGCAATTTTTGAAAAAAGTATTAGTATTTCTTTTAAAAATGTAAAATTTTACTCGCAAATGTGATGAAAAACATCGTATATCGCACGGGCGGGACCGGCGGTTCTAGAATTGGCATTGTTCATATTTTACCAGTGTACCCTGATTCGAAAACCATTTCGAAGAATAGGGTTTTTGAACAATTTTGTCCTATTCTAATCCAAAAATACTTAAAGCTACATATACACACTTGCAAGCGCGTCAGTGTATGCAAACATGGTAAGTAGATGTGGATCTCGAAGTTGCTTCGGCTCTTGTGTTGAGCTTGACATATGTTTATTTAAAAGAAATTATAAAATTTATTCGTTAGTCTAATAGCCAATGGCCAATCATGGGCCTAATCTATCGCAATAGCACAGCCAGCATATAACTTCATAATCCCAGCCCTTCCTTTGCGGTGGAAAAAGGAGTAAAACATGGTGACCCACTTTCCCCCAAACTGTTTACCAGTTGCCTCGAAGAAGTGTTCAGAGCGTTGGCGGTCTCTTGGCAAAGCAAGGGAATCGATGTCGGAAGCAAAAAGTTGACAAATATTCGTTTTGCTGATGACATCGTTCTCTTTTCAACATCAGCGAGAGAACTACAGAAAATGCTTCAAGAACAAAGCACAGCAAGCCTGAAGTTGGACTTACGATGAATCGGTCAAACACTAAGTTGATGACGAATAGCATCAAACGTAGGGTAATGGTAGATGAGCATGTAATTCAGTATGTCAACGAGTATACTTATTTGGGCCAGATAGTCTCCTTCGAAAACAGACAAGGCAAAGAAGTCGACAAACGTATCGAAAATGCCTGGAGGAGCTACTGGTCCATGAAAGCACTAATGAAGGGTAAACTTCCACTAGCCTTAAAACGCAAGCTCGTTGACATGTGCATCCTGCCCATCCTAACCTACGGTGCTCAGACCTGGTCTTTGACTGAGGCCCAGAAGTCCAAACTCAAGGTTTGCCAGCGGGCTATGAAGCGCAGTATCCTAGGTGTTCGAAGAGCCGATAGAATAAGAAACACTGAACTGCGCTCAAAAACCCGAATTGTTAATGTAGGGACAAAAACCGCCAAACTCAAGTGGGACTGGGCAGGACATGTCTGCCGGATGCATCCGGATCGTTGGGCCAAAATCACCACTGATTGGGTTCCAAGCGACGGGGACCGGAGCAGAGGTATGCCTAAAAGAAGGTGGCGGGACAATTTGGAGCGATTCCAGCCGGACTGGCAACATTTTGCCGAAGCCAGAGACGAGTGGAAGGAGAAAGAGGCCTTTGCCCAGCAGTGGGACACTATATAGGCTATTAAAAAAAAAGTAATAGCATTCATAATGGTCACTAAAATTTATTTAATATGCACATCCTCCGTACGGCGTGATCTAAGCGACACTAAGCACGAACTAACGTGTAAACACGTCGCAAGCGCTTGCCGCAAGTTCCATTGATCTGCAGGGCTACTACGAAACTCGAAACTTGAAGTTCGTTTCGTACCGTCCCTCTCGCTCTCGTATTAAATAGTATAAGTGTAAGAGGGACCGCAAAAAACGAACTTCAAGTTTTGTAGTAGCCCTGCTAAGTTGAAAAACCGCCACCGGCCCGGATCGGCAGCAAGCGCTGGCAAGCCGGGGCCGTTTACACGCTTGTGCTTGTGAGAGCTTGCCGAATCTTGGCAAGCGTCTAAAATTTAGACTCTAAAGGTAGGCGTCCACTTATCCGCAACGTACGCTTCGGACGTATCGGATTTGTTGCTTTGTATAGAAATATGCGATGCTTACGATGCGGACAGGTGGACGCACTTATATGAGTTTCTATACAAAGAATACTACGATCCGTTGCGTGCGATGCGTCCGATGCGTACGATACCGACAAGTGGACGTTTACCTTAAATGTAGCATGAGTTACGAATAGTATAAGTAAAAATATGTTTGACCTTAATTTGACCTTCATATTTTTCTAGGGATGAATCCCTTTACCTGAAAAGTAAATCCATAAATATCTAGGTTTGTCTATGGTATCTATCCGACCATTCCGACTAGTAATCTGTGATTCCGACCGGATGGCCAAGTGGTTAGAGAACGACTATGAAGCTGAGGTCCCGGGTTCGATTCCCGGCCGGGGCTGATATTTGTATGAATAATACGAATGTTTGTTCTCGAGTCTTGGATGTTTAATATGTATTTAAGTATTTATTTATCTATATACTTAAGTATGTTTATCCGTTTCCTATAGTATCCATAGTACAAGCTTTGCTTAGTTTGGGACTAGGACAATTGGTGTCAAGTGTCCCATGAAATAAAAGAATTGTAATTATCTCCATTGCTACTTTTCTACAGAACGTTTTGAAGTTGGCAATTGTGTGGCAAGGACATGAAAATAAAGCATAGATAAAATAAATTCCTCGGTATCGTTTTGATTTTCATCTTGTAAAGTTATAATTAGTATTATACCCACTAGGTTAGAGTTCAGTTTTGTTTGTCACTTCCAGGTACGTAGTATACAAATTCCTTGGTAGTAGCCCCCCGCATTAATGATAATGCTGCCACAGAACAAAAATGAATGCAACTTGATTTCTAAAATCCAATCCAGACATTTTTTTTTTGGTGCCACTGACTAGCAATAATTTGACTGAATGAAACGAACGAAGATTTTAATAGAGGTTATGTTTACTGGATAATTTGTCGAGTCAGGTACATTGCTAAAAGTGTTACAATATTAATCCAGTTGTTAAAGAACAACGCAGAAATAACAAAATGTTGGTGACATTAAAAACACTGCAACAACAAACTTTCCAAATAGATATTGATCCCGAAGAAACCGTCAAAGCTCTTAAACTTAAAATTGAAGTCGAAAAAGGTAAAGACTATGCCGCCGACCAACAGAGACTTATCTACGCAGGAAAGATTTTGCTGGATCATAATAAGCTCACTAACTATAACATAGACGAAAAGAAATTCATCGTTATCATGGTAACGAAACCTAAAGCGTCTGAAGTCCAAGCGTCATCTACTTCCGCTCCCGAAGCGGGTGAAAGTGCGTCTACTGAAAGCGGCGACGGAAAAGATAAAGCTGCTACTGAAGAGCCGCCTAAACCAGCACCCGCCGCAGAACCTGAGCATGCCGCCGAGGTGCCCGCCGCGGCCACCGAGCCCGACTTTGAGGCTACCGTGACCAGCATTATGGATATGGGTTACAACCGGCAACAAGTAGAGCAGGCGCTGCGGGCCTCATTCAACAATCGCGAAAGAGCTGTCGAATATTTAATAACAGGCATTCCTGAAGAGCTGCTCCAGGAACAAGATGTTGAAGAAGGATCTGATGAAGACCCTTTAGCATTTCTACGCGACCAGCCACAGTTTCAGCAAATGCGTGCAGTTATTCAACAGAATCCCAACTTATTAAATGCAGTTCTACAGCAAATAGGTCAGACAAATCCTGCATTACTACAGGCTATAAGTCAGCACCAACAAGCTTTTGTAAGAATGTTGAATGAACCTGTGAACCCTAGTTCTGGTGCTAGTGCCGCTGCTGAGGAAAGTGCCGATGTTCCGGTGGCCCAGCCACCACATGATATCATCCCTGTGTCAGCTCAGGACAAAGAAGCAATTGAACGATTAAAAGCATTAGGATTTCCAGAAGATATGGTTATTCAGGCCTACTTTGCTTGTGAAAAGAATGAAAACCTGGCAGCAAACTTCCTGCTGTCCCAAAATTTTGATGATTGAAATTGTTGCACAGTCATAACATTGTTTCAGTGGAGAGACAACAACAAATTATTATACTGAAGTGTATAACCAATGCTGTCTGTCCTTATGTCAATAGCCTAATAGTTTGCTTTTGTATATTTCAACAAGTGTATTTTTTTACACTTGAGTTTCACAACATTTTGTCATCATTTTATGTCTAATAAATTTCTTATTGTTCACTCAGTTGTGTTTTATTTTTAGTTTATTTTTGTTTTTATAAAATCCTTTGGGCTTATGGTAATCAATCGCAATAATTTTCTTTTCAGAGGCAAATTTGTGTCAAAGTAATTTAAATGTTTTGAAATTTTCTTCAGGGATAGGACAAATTTACTCTCTATTACTGTAAATATAAAGCGACGGTGCTGGCTGAAAATCAGCGCTCGGGTGTTTTTAACGCTTCAGCATTATGCTGAGCCAGTGTCCGATTCACAACCGCAATGACACATACCTTTGTGTTGTTTTTTTTTTTTGTACATAATAATTGTGTTGTCTTGTGTTGTGAATAAATGTATTTTCTTTCTTTCTTTCTTTCTTTCTTTAAATGTAAGACCATAACTAAATATTTGAAGAAGATTGACTTGATTGGTAAGTAGTATTTTAAAATATACTACAGTTTCATAGCTCTAAAAGTGAGGGTAGATCAGTTAGTCTGGTCGTGGAGCACGAAGAAAGTACAATGACCTTTCACCTTAGATGAATGATTGGTCAAGCGCGCTCGCTCGACTAGATACCGCGCTAACTAAAAACAAAACGTTCGTGAATGCGGCAACTCAATATTGTAGTGTGCGTAAGAACGGTGTAAGACAATTTGCAAGGATGCTAGTGTGCGTGACGAATTGTGTTGCCAGCTGCTCCACTGTTACCCGAATTATTGGGAAAATAAATTATTCTGTGGTCTATTAAGTTACTGGTTACAAAATGTATCTTGGGAAATACTTAGAAATTAAGAAGTAATTAAGAGTGAATGTATTAATATGTTTGTGTATAGGTTAGGCGTAGGTTTCTTCTTTAAAAAAATGGTAGGTATGATGTAGGTATATCAATGATCAGGCCTCACTTTTAATTTAAAAAAATATATATTTAAGGACATTCAATATTTACAAATTATTACTGAAAATTCATGGACTGAGTCACCAACTAAGAAGTTTTGCGTACTTAACACGTTGCACCTATAGTAAAACCTAATATAATGTACAGGTTAATTAAGACTAAAATAAAAATAATTGTTTACAAAATATACATACATAGGTACATGCATACATACATACCTACTTACATACATACGCTTGAAAAACATAACCCTCCTTCGGGCAGTCGGGTAAAAAGTTAACATTTCAGGAAAATGGGTAGAAATACGAAAAAAAAATTTTTTCGTTTCCCGTAATACCTAAGTAAATCAGCTGATCGGGCTTTTGACTGGGAAGACGAAAAACATTTTTAATTTTAAGACACATTCACCCCTTAATTAAAAAGTGTCTGGTAACAATTTATACACCTTCAGTGTATAATATCACAAAGATTAACATTAAATAATATAGAACTAGGTTATGTATATATAATAATTACGTTAGATACAAATAAAATAAGTTATTAAAATTTATCATCATTTAATGATGATAACAATAAAATTCAATTTATTAAAATCTAAACCACGGGGAATTTGATTCTTGTGTACGCGGCAACACAGAATGGCGTTTAGGGTTCATGTTATTTTATTTTGTAATTTCGAAATTATACGATATTTACTGATGTTATGTAATCCCAGTGTCCTTCTTATTTCTTGTAGTATTATTTATAAACAGTTTCACTGCGAAAACTGGCATTTTACTTCGGTTTATGACCAAAATTTAACAAAAATTCGGGACATGCACATTACGCACAGTTTGCAACGCGACTGACTCAAAGAGTAAAGTAATGTGACTGACTCGCCTCGGGCTCAGGTACGCCGATTTCGGCGTACTATTTGTTGCCGCATTTGACAAGTACGCCGGCGGTATCTAGTCGAGCGAGCGCGCGAGACCAATCATTCATCTAAGCTAATAATAAATTCAATATCACGGCTGCGTTATTTTTTCACTTTGCATGACGTTTCTCACATGTTTTTACTTAAGTTGCATGTATTATAAATAGTCTATGACAAATATTAAATTAATTATTACAAAAGACACGCACAAACGTCATCGCCAATTACAAAAAAAGTTGAACAGTTAACTTCCTGACTCATTTATTAAAAATTCACTGCGTAGTTTCCGTGTTTCTTTTCATATTTCTAAAGTACACATGATATAGAATAACAAAATAAATTATGAAATAAGTAATTTAATTTGATGAAACATAATAATAATGAATAAAATAAATTTGTCACGGAAATTCGTCAGCACCGTTGCAGCACCGTCAAAGTTAAATTTATCGAATGTTCTTACTACCTACCGAGATCGAGAGGCCGCGCATTTTTCCCCACGCAGAATTATCAAATTTCGGATTTACATTTGCTTGTGGACGCTTTGTCACACTTTTGCATCATTACCAACAACAAAGAAAACAAGGAAAATACCAATATTACATATTTATTAACTATTTAGGCCGGTGTATTTTATGAATAATACAATAAAAATCGCTGGCGGTGCTCTTTCAGGATTAGTATTCATTTAAAAAAATATATATATGAAGTCATGTTCATCATAACCATCGTCATCATAGCCATTTGTTTTGTGTTAATGGTAATGATTATATGCGAACGGCAATGACTTAATTGTGTTTTTATCTTATGGAAATTACGATTATATGTGATGTTTGCTTTTAAAAAGTATTTAAATTGGTGTACCCCGCGGGAACTGTAATTTCCCGGAATAAAAACTATCCTATGTCCGGGAGTCAAAGTATCTGTATACCGTATTTCGTCTAAATCATAGTCAAAATACCACAAACGGGACTTATAACGCTAAAACACACAAGTAATATTTACCTCGACGTTTCAACCACATTACAGTGGCCGTGGTCACGAGTAGACTGAAGTGTAGGGTGTCAAGTCTGCCTAGCAGCGCGATCCCTTCGAACTACCCGCACTTGATCACAAAAAGTACCGGCACTCGTATCTCGAACTACCCGCACTTGGTCATACTTATTTGTTACCCCATCACACCGACACACAAGACTAACAACGTCGGATCGTCCTTCATCAACAGTCATCATGATGCCGACACTTATTTATAACAAGTTTCCAAGACGAAACCTTATATGCATCGTCCCTGTTGAAATTTCTGTACTTTTTGATTTCAACCGCTTCACGTAGCATTCTTGAGTACAAATGACGTTCCTTGGAGAGGATTTTGGGATTGTGAAGCTCAATCCAGTGGTTTGGTCCTGACTCTAATAAATGTTCGGCTATGGCTGACTTATTCACTTGGCGATTTTTAACAGCTGAAATATGTTCCTTGAATCTCTCAGCTACTGCTCTTTTCGTCTGTCCGATATAGGAAGTACCACAACTACAATCAACCTTATTAACACCTGGTGTTTGGAAGGGAACGACATCTTTGGGTGGCCAAAGTCGCGAGGCATATTAGGACACCCAAGGTTATATATGTACTCTGTGCCCAAGGATATCGTACCCTCCCAAACACTAGGTGTTTATAAGGTTGATAGTAGTTGGGGTAGTTTCTATATCGGACAGTCGAAAAGATGCAGCTGGTTTGCTAAGACGATTTTTCGATTCAGTGATTTGTTTGCAAAATATTCAACTTTAAAGGTTAAAATCGAGCGTCCCCCCCCCCTCTAAAATGTAAACCGATGGGTGGAAAAATTAGAAAAAATTCAGGATTGTAGTAAGGAAAACTATAACGGCTAAGTTTGCTTGAGAATTATTAGTAGTTTAAGATAGCAGCCTAAACGTGGAAGATTCCGTATAAAATACGAAATCCTTAGAAAAATATTACTTAATTTACGTAATGGCTACGGAACCCTATTTCGGGCGTGTCCGACTCGCTCTTGGCCGGTTTTTTTAAATAGAGACTAGAAAAAGTAATAGATCTTCTATTGTGTGGTAGTTTTTGAGTTATGCCCTTTGGAATAAGCACATCTTAAAAAAATGAAATAAATTAATTAATAATCGTAGTGAAATTTTAAAATTATTAGCGTCTTTCTTTTTCCAAACAGAATACAGAGAACGAATGAAACTATAGTCTTAGAAATATGAAATCTTGTCAGTTTAAATGTCATCGTCATCGCAGTTTTTTGTGCAAAAGACTATAGGAGATAAAAAATAAATAAATGAAAAACCCATAATAATCCATCAAACAGTTAATATTATTGATATTTATAAATAGCATTAATTTAACATAAAAAGCTATGTTGGTATAAACTTTATTCATTCTAATTTTAAAGGCACTTTCCACAATGTCTAATAAACTTATGATCACCTGCCATGACCGAGTTTTTAACATTTAAGTAACAGATTTAAAATCTTAACCATGAATCTATGTTAAATAATAAGGTAAAAAAACATGATCACATAATAAATACCTATCCTTTTATCGAACATTCTATTTTTGTTGAGATTTTCAAACATAAATCAATCATGGCAAATATGTACATACATATTTAAAAAAAAATATACTTAAGCATTTTATTTCTTCTTAAAACAAGGTGATGCTTACCTATGTTTTTCTACCAAAATACGTGATACATGGTAAGGTAATATGGGTATATTAAAATATCAATCAGTTTTTGACACCGCCAATCGTGTCCCATGACAGCAATTCATTGTGAGAAATCATAATGGGCTCCTCCACTGATTTCACTAAAGGACAGTTATCTGTTACTGCATTTTAAACAAATATCATTCTGAATGCTTACTGTGTACTAGCAACTCCAAAAAATGTAAACGCTTGAAATTACAAAATTATTAAGTACCAGATTTACAGATTTGCTTACAATAAATTAGGTTGCCATACCATACGAAATATCTGTGAAATAAAACTTAGAAGCTCAGTAAACAATACATAACAAAATAATAGTGCACGTGTCCACGCTTGCGCTGCTACCACAAGTACCTAGCCTACCAGAAGCACATTATTCATGAGCGAAAATTGGGCTAGATTCCGGACAGCGTGGAGTAAACAGATTCCAGCGAACGAGATAGAAAAAACATTACCATTGCCTCGGATAAAGTCAAGAAATAAACATTAGCATGTAAGATATTGTTATATACATATAAAACATGTGCAGAAAACTTAGTAACTATTAGTTTTTTCAGTGGATACAAGAATTTTGTATCAGTCAGGCGTATACATATTCTGAAAAAACTATCCCAGAGTAGTCGCGCTCGCGCACGTAATGCTACGATTTCATATGGAGGCATAACAATGGATCGAACAGTCCTTACTGCTACTGTATGAATACAATTGAGTGTTCTGCCTTTACGTAATACCACAGCGAGTGTACGGGCATCTTGCTGATACTTTGGTTATCATATTTTAATTTCTTAAACCAAATGCATTATATCCCGACCAAGCTAAGTTTGCACCTCACTGGAATGCGAAATCCCGCCCGCTTTCCAGCTCACCTTCCCGCGATCGCCCTGTCGCGTCACTACGGTCGATCTTGGTCGCCGATACGCGTCTTACGAATTTTCTTCTATTATGTTGAATTTTAAACATTAGAACAACTGTTCTTGTTAAGATGCGATGCAAACTTAGCTTGGTCGGGTAGTAGTTGCAGATTCGGAAACATGCAGTTTTTGATTCTTACAATAATTAGAACTATGTCAAGATTACCAGCAAATAAAAAAATATTTATTATTTTATAAATAACATAAATAAATTCATTATTTTACAGACAAAATAATTAATTAATATTAGGTAAACCATCTAAAACGGTCTACTTTCGTTTAATTCTTTGCAAATGAACTTCACTGATAGGTATTTAAAAGTGATGAAAATATCATTGAACTTAATGTGATCTGTGACGTAAACCATTACTCCATTCCATACTATAAACTTATCTCATCATAAAACCTAATTAAATGGATTTAAACTTTTTATACAATCTTTACAAATCTTACATTATCTATACACAATGTACATATTTTTATGTTTCATTTCTTTTTCAATGTTTTTCAGTAAATACAGTAGATGAAACAGTACCTTGCAACATGGCTATTGCACAAAAAAACTAAAAATTAGCTTTGGCTTTGACCATTATAAACACCTTGCTTCGCGGAAATAAACGTCATAATAAAATGTGTGTCAATTAAATAACTGTAATCTTTACAGCAGGTCAAGTATTCTTCATCATGTCCAATGCTATCGCTGCCCGGGACTCTCGTGCTCGTAACAAGTAGTCACGATCGTTAATTTGGGACCCACTTAAGATAGAATATCTGTCATTTTGAATGATAATTCAAAGGACTTTTTCACGAAATTGGTCCCAAATTAACGATTGTGGCCGTACACCAGAGGGTCTATTGCGTCACGTCTCTGACACTCGTGATCACAATATAATGACAGTTTTTGTATGCGAAAACTGTAATTTTATTGTGATCGCGAGTTGCGACTGAAACGTCAGGCAATACCCCCTAGGTAAGATACGCTTTTGACTAACATAAGATAATCACAAAAATATGAAATATACTACTGCTATTTTTCATCCAAAGGCGTAAACAATACTTAATGCTATGCTTCTTTATTGACATTTCAAAGCAATCTATTTTAAAAAATGACTGATTTATTGAACATTTGAAAATTATATATAAACAACAACAGGCAAGTGTGTAAAACCATTATTAAATAAATCTACGTCATAAGGCTAAGCTTAAGAGGTCAGTAGTTCATACAAACACTTCCCAAATAATAAAAAGCCATGATATTGCGCAGAGTCTAACGGCCTACTATATACCTCAAATGGTACAGTTTTCAAATTCAGGAGATCTATACACGTCATAAGAAAATAAACAGATAATTTTGGTAAAATGTTTAAGATACTGCATAATAGTAACGCCCCGACTTAGAAAATGGCACACAAGTCGATTTTAACCAAAATATGTATTTTACATTATGTAAAATATAAGTGTCTCAATTCTACAAATAATATCCAATGATGCAAATTAAGGTGTTTTGAAGAAATAAACAAAGAGTGTACCTATCATTCTCTGAACGATAAATGATACAGTACATAAAATGATGATGTAACATTCACTGTTAAAACATACCTAATATGATTTCTTTAAAAAAAAACAACAACAGAAAATTACAAAACAGTCACTAACAAATTCAACATTTATCATTATCTAACAATACTTCAAGTTAACCCAATCGATCTTACATATATTTCACAATGATCAGTTTGACATGTTTTAATTATTTTACAATTAAATCTAACCCACGTCACGAAGTCTGGACAAATTTTGGCGTTGCGATCTCTCGCGCCATCCAGAGCCGAGAGCGACGTAAAGCACTCCAAATGCAGCACAGAGACTGACGCGTGTGCCTCCTCGAGGCTCCACCAGCAGGCAGCGGCACACCGGTTAGCCGGCTGGGCCTCATTCTGTTTTTTGTTGACAATACAGTTCTTTTAGGGACTTCAGTTCTTCTATTAAGGCCTTGTTTTGATTTTCGAGCACCGCGACTCTGTTTTCGAGGCATTTGATGTATTCTTTTTTCTTACGTCGACACTCTCTGGCAGCTTCGCGATTTTTCAGCAACCGAAGTTCCCGTTTGCGTGTTTGGTCTTCTAGAATAGGCCCTGCAATGATAGTACGCTTTATTCGAGCCTAGGAAGGGGTACGGCATCTCGCCGAGTGTGGTAGGAACTATGTTGCGTGTATGCGAGCGATACTAACCCGGCACGTAGAACTGTCCGTCCTGGTTTGTAGTGGCGTACTGTACGATGGCGCCTCCGCCCGCGCCGCCTGACACTGACAGCGTGTGCAGCCCACCCTCGGCCTGCAGCGCGCCTGCCGGAATCACTGGAACCAACCCGCGTCAACATTACTTACGAGTATAGTATTTATCTAACACTTATTTGCCGCACTTCTAACGCTTTTTAGGGTTTAGACCGGAGTGCGGCCGGCTGTGACAACTATCATTTCATTATTGTTAATGTTAAGTACAAAGATTAACCTGGTACAGACATTTTGATTATCTAAGTAAGAAAGATATGTGTATATTAAGTAAAGGTATTTCAATATAATTTTCTACCTTAGAAGTTATAGATATTACAGAGATTACATATACAAGATAAATATTACGGTTAGGCAAGTAGAGTCGAGGAAGTGTACTCGCAGTTGGACCGCTGCGGTTGGACGTCAATAATCGAATTCAACTCCGCTGTGCACCGTTCGGTACGCTACACTTTCATCCCTAGTTGTGCGCGGTGCCAGTGAGGATATGTGGAACTGAGATGAGAAGTGGTTCCTTTGCCTAATAAAAATGCTCAATGTCATTCAAATAGCTAAAGAAAGCACTACAATATTGCAAACTAGGGGTTAAGGCTAGCCGAGGTCGCCCGAGTTTGCTAACAAGGGCACCTGTCCGCTTTTGCTCCGGTTTGAAAAACTGTAAATCCTAAGCTTAGTTAGATCATAAGCTTAAACTATCTCCACCGTGCACCCGTGTATAATATCAGGTCTCTATCTTGAACACTTATCTGTGTTAAATGTAAGGTGACTATGGTGAAAATGAAGAAAAAGCTACAACGATAAACAATTGCAAGAAGACTGTTGTTAATAAAATATTAATTAAGTATGTAGCCCATATTTAAATAAAAATGAAGTGAAGTAGCTTACTCTACAAAGAAGAAAGAGGTTGTCCAACAGAACTTGTCAACTAAGTAGTAACTGAGAAGTGTTACAAATCTATTCAAATATTTGTTAAACTACCAGTATACAATATTACATTCTTCTGTATTTGGGTTACTTGAACTTGGGTTTGTAATGTTCAAATAACAATGATATAAAGATTGTGCTCTCCTTTCGTCTTCTCTGTACGAGTTCAGTCTGTAGTTTATATAAGTTTTAGCTTAATTGGAAACTATGTCAACAAAAATTTTTTTTACAATAATTATGTGCAGTCGCCATCAGATATTTCGGAGCGGCCAAGCAAGGTGTTCAAAAATATCGGCACATGCACTCTACTATTAAGGTTAATGTATCGACATTTTTGTTTTTGACCACCTTGGCCGCTCCGAAATATCTGATGACGACTGTACCTATGTTAGCATATTAACATTGCCAATCCCCGGCACCGTATTTTAAAACACTAACAAGCGAATATTTATGATAATCTAAGAATTTTAAGACACTGTTTCTTGTATTGTGATCAATTAAAGTCCTTGCTGTTACCTGAGCGATCGAGTCATTCGGCGTCTTTAGATTTAAAAAAATCTTTCGCGATAGGATCCATCGAGACCAACATTCCAGACAAAGTTTTACTACATACAAAATTTCATATTTATAAACCGTTAGCACAGTATATATATATATAAGCTAAAGCAGTATGGAAGCTACGAACAAATCGATCGAAACGAACACGCTCACACAGACGCGCGCTCTACATGGCCCGGAAGGGGGTCTCGCGGTACTGCAGTCGCGCGTCGAGACGAGTAGTAGCCGCGTTGCTTTGTTTCAATTGCGTGCGCCTCAGACAATCCGCGATATTAAATATTGAACACGGATCCTTCAAAACCTGGGTTTTCATTTTTTAAACTCCCCGCTGATGTTGAAAGGTAAGAATGATTTACTACTTATTACTAAATAAAAAAGAAGCCGTATTTAATAGATTTTAATATCCAACACAGTGTCAATTGTTAAGGGAATATATTGAATTGAATTGAATATTAGCCGTTTTTAAAGCGCGTTTTTAGTGGTGAAAAATGTAATTGATAATACGGAACTTTCAGAACAGTTCTTTTTAGCTATTCGACCGTCCGACACAGCGCGCACTAAACCTTTTTTTTCAAGTTTACAAAAAATAAGTGGACAACCCTAAGGTTCCACTGGAGCGTAGGTATTTATCTCAAAAAATATGGTCAGGTAGGCTGTTTTGTTATTTTTGTTAATGGCAAAATTAGAAGTAAAATTACAGAAATAAATTTCTTAAAATTCATAATTTCTCCAAATAAAAAAGGTACAAACGTTAACATGTTAAACTAAATAGTTAAAAGTAATAATAATACTAAACTAACAAATTATAAAATCCATACTAATATTATAAATGCGAAAGTAACTCTGTCTGTCTGTCTGTCTGTCTGTTACGCTTTCACGCCAAAACCGCTGAACCGATTTGGATGAAATTTGGTACAGAGATAGAATAGACCATGGGAAAGAACATAGGCTATGTTTTATTGCGAAAAAGAGGCTTTAAGGGGTTGAAATAGGGGATGAAAGTTTATATGGTGGAAGTTCGTCGCTGTCGAAGATAAAACCATGAAACTTGGCATTTAGGAACTTAATAAAAAATAAGTCGGTATTTGTAAGAGCTTTTTTGAAAATTCGACCTGTGGGGGGATGAAATAGGGGATGAAAGTTCATATGGAAGGTCGTCATTATCGAAGATAAATCGATGAGTCTTTATTAAACTTGCCATTTCGGCACGTGATTAAGAGATAAATAGACATTTGTTCGCGCGTTTTTTTAAATTCTTCCTGTATGGGGGTGAAATAGGGGATGAAAGTTTATATATAAAGATCGTCATTGTCGAAGATAAATCGATGGTTCTTTGTGAAACTTGGCATTTGGGCACGTGATAAGAGATAAATAGATATTTGTTCGCGCGTTTTTTAAAATTCTTCCTGTGTGAGGGTGAAATAGGGGATGAAAGTTTATATGAAGGTCGTCATTGTCGAATATAAATCGATTGTACTTTATGAAACTTTGCATTTGGGCACTTATAAAAAATAAAATAGATATTTGTTCAAGCGTTTTTGAAAATTTTACCTGCGAGGGGATGAAATAGGGGATGAAAACTATATGGAACGTCGTCATTATCAAAGATAAATCGATGAATCTTTATGTTTAGGTATTCGATAAGAACAAAAAAAACTGGTTAAATTCGACTCAGACTCGCGCATCAAGGGTTCCGTACCGTATTTATGAATGAATATCCAGTGTTAGGAAAAAAAATTGCTAATAGAGCTACCTTTATACAAAATTCCAAGTTTCTAGGACAGCCGGAAGTACCCTAAACCTTTTTCAGTTAAGGCGATTTGTATGGAAACACTTTTTTAATGACTGTAGCTTTTGATTGTGTTAACTTAGAAGTTCGATTTTTAAACAGCTTCCGGGACTATTGACCTGAGTTTAGGGTTTTAATTTCAACTCGATACATACTCCGCGCGTTTACGGGATATAGGGTCTAAGGGTTCCATTTTTTTCCTTTTGAGGTACGGACCCTAAAAAACATTTGTTCCGGCTCTTTTCACATTTTGACATTTTTCATACTTGAAAATATGGGGATGAGAGTTCTTAAGGAATTCCAAACAAATTTACTATAAGTATACTTATCGGAAAAATGTGTAGCTATGCTTAGTAAGAATGACGTCTTAATTATAATCCTACCCTCCTAACTTACAATAAAGGACGTAAGATGTCAAGAGTTCACTATGAAGAATTAGTCCTTTTGTGTTGGCAGGGTAGAATACACGTCGTATTGCTAAAATATGGCTACCCGCAAAATATTTATGTTTTAGAACGAATGGAAGAACAAAAAAAAATAGTTTAGATATAAAGCATGTATTAAAATAGCTTATTTTCAGTAAACCGTAGAGGTTTCTATGTGCTGTTATTGGCAGAATAGGTACCCTAAATAACTTAAACACTTTCCAAAGTTACTATTCCACGCGGACGAAGTCGCGGGCAAAAGCTAGTTAACAATAATAATAACAGACAAAGTAGCGGGTGTTCTGGAAGCGTCTCGACCCGAAATCAGTTGTTTGTGGCACTTTTGTTTCTCCGAATACTTGGTTGCCTTCGGTAAGTATTGGGACGTAGACATGGACGTGTAAGTACACAGAGAAACGAAAGCGCCACAAACAAACCAATTTCGGGTCAGCTACGGTTTTAGCTCACGCGCTACCTGCTCTGCTATTATCATTATTATTACTACTTAACAATAATTTAGTAAAAGATGTCAACATTTGTACCTTTTTAGAAACGTTATAAATTGAGAAATTTAGTTCCGTAATTTGTAAGTGTCGTACATTTTTTATTGTAATAATCGTAGTTGTTCGTACTTGAAGCTTGCAAAAGAATAATGATGATTTGTGATTTATTAACCTTTTATTTCTAAAACCATAATAATTTTTGAACATAATTTTTTGTTCAGAAAATTTTTAGCTCACTGGCTACTAGAAAAAAAAAACCGTCCAAAGGGCGTGTCGGACACGCCCAAAATAGGGTTCCGTAGCTATTACGAAAAGATTAAGTAATATTTTTCTAAGGATTTCGTATTTTATACGGAATCTTCCAAGTTTAGGTATATTTTATACCTTAGGCTGCTATTTACTCATAAACTACTAATAATTCTCAAGCAAACTTAGCCGTTATAGTTTTCCTTGGAAGTTTGATATAGTTACTACCATCCTGAATTTTTTCAAATTTTTCCACCCACCGGTTTAGATTTTAGAGGGACGGGGGGGGGGGGCTCGATTTTAATGAAAATTTGCACTTTAAAGTTGAATATTTCGCAAACAAATCACTGAATCGAAATATCGTCTTAGCAAAACCCTAATAGTTTTAAAAGACCTATCCAACGATACCCCAGATGAGAAAAAAAATTTCATTGTAATAAGAACCACGGCACGCGTCATCGTGTATGAATCTTCCTATACAGGGTGACTGGTAATTCGACATATTCCTTGTCAGAGGTTAGTCTAGAGCAGTGATTCCCAAAGTGGTCCAGGTGGACCCCCAGGGCTCCACGGGAGGCTTGCCGGGGGTCTACGTAGGCGTGAACAAAAAATGGGGGTCCATAAGATGTTAATGGGGGTCCACGAAAATTTATCTGCTTTTGATAGTAAAGAGCCAAAATGTAAGCATAGTTTTTATAAGGGCCTACCTACATTGTTTTAAGTATCTAACTAAGCAGATAATATTTTAATAGGGCAAGCGACTGGACAGAACTCAGAAGCGACACAATTTTTATTTTTTGGCGACTTTAAGAATGTGGTAGAAATGTAGCAGCAGGGGGTCCACCGAAACCAGTAAAATTTTGATAGTGGTCCACGATAAAAATAAGTTTGGGAACTACTGGTCTAGAGCTTATTTGCAATGTTTTTGACCCAATCAACCGGGGGTCAAAATTCAGGAGTTTTCGAGTTATTCAAGATTTAAGTTTTTTCGAGAAAACTTCCTCCCGATCTAAAAGTGGCAATTGTAAAAAAGTACATGCATTAGGACAGCCAATTTTTAGGGTTCCGGAGCCAAAATGGCAAAAACGGAACCCTTATAGTTTCGCCATGTCTGTCTGTCTGTCCGCGGCTTTGCTCAGGGACTATCAATGCTAGAAAGCTGTAATTTTGCACGGAAATATAAATAAACTATGCCGACAAAATGGTACAATCAAAAATAATTAAAAAATTTTTTTAGGGTACCTCCCATAGACGTAAAGTGGGGGTGTTTTTTTTTTCTCATCCAACCCTATAGTGTGGGGTATCGTTGGATAGGTCTTTTAAAACCATTAGGGAGTTGCTAAAACGATTTTTCGATTCAGTGATTTTTTTGCGAAATATTCAACTATAAAGTGCAAATTTTCATTAAAATCGAGCGTCCCCCCCTCTAAAATCTAAACCGGTGGGTGGAAAAATTTGAAAAAAATCAGGATGGTAGTAAGTATATCAAACTTGCAAGGAAAACTATAACGGCTAAGTTTGCTTGAGAATTATTAGTAGTTTATGAGTAATTAGCAGCCTAAGGAAAAAAATACACCCTTAACTTGGAAGATTCCGTATAAAATACGAAATCCTTCGAATAATATTACTTGATTTTTTTGTTATGGCTACGGAACCCTGTCTTGGGCGTGTCCGACACGCTCTTGGCCGGTTTTTTAGATATGAAGCATTTAGATATTTTCTGACGATGTATTTCGATAGATATAACAGTGGTTTTGTTAAAGTATTGAAATATGTGTAAGTAAATATAATAGGTAGGTATATCATTCATTACTTTATATTTTATGTTCTGCGGTTTTAACTCGGCATGACGTCATCGCCACTAACTCGTACCGCATTACGTCATCGCGTGGAATAACAATCAGGCCAGCGCCGCGAGTGACGTCATCATTATTATTTTAAAAAATACAACATTCCGCAGCAAAATCGAAAGAGTTCTTAGTTTAAAACTATCAATTTATAGCTTATATAATTATGCTTGTAGTCAGTTAAGTGTTATCTTTCAACACACTTGAACACTTGTTTGTATTATACACAAATGAAAATAGCTATGTATTGTATGTACATAATGTAGGTACATAATTATCCTTTATGATTATTAGATTTTAAGATTTTATTTAATACTAGCTGTCTCAGTTCGCCACAAAGCACAACGTTATTTGTTTGTCTGTTCGTTTACACCCGAAAGGAAAAACCCTTGAGGGTCACCTTCCAACCTAAGCTGAACTCTATTTCATATGATGGACCATATCAATGCGAGATCAACTTATATTGTTTTGGATTTATCCACGAAACCTATTTTTTCGTTTTGCATTGTTATGAACTCTTAATAGTCATCATTTTAAAGACTATAATCAACAAAAACATTATACAGTTAATTAAAGGTTCAGCAATCCAGTAGTTTTTGAGTTTATTCGTTACAAACATACAAAAACACATAAAAAAAAATCTTTCCTCTTTATAATATTAGTGTAGGTAGATTATGTTCAGTACAGTTTGTCTTTCATCCGTTTTCAACTCTTTATTTTCGTCTGTGTGTCATGTTTTTATTGCAGGTTATTGGTATAAGCTTGGGAATGGAGTTTTCTGCGGGCTCTGTGAAGAATTATGATTCCATAATAATCTCTCATTCAGTCATATATAATATCCTGTGAACCTAAAGAAAAATTTTCAAATCTGATATTTGATAGCTCTATTATGTCAATATGGTATTCCTTTTTATCACTGCAGTAAGTTTGAACGAGAAAGTACTTGAATTAAATTTAAAAATGTAATGAAATTAAATTAAATAGCTTAATTTAATGTTTTTGTCACCTTCTTAGTTTAAATTTAATATGCTCTAATTACTCTTAAATTTTACTTTACCTTAAGTAAATAATAAATAAATTATATTACTATTAAACATGTCTCACTCCTGTTACATTTAATCTTTTCCCTACTTTCTGCCATAAAAAAATATTATATTAATATAAAATCCAAACTGAATATTCAGAATTTCATGAAAAATCATTCATTAATCGTCATATTCATATCATTCTAATTACAAAAATGATAAAAAAACAGATTACTAAACAGTTTGCTTTTAAAGTTAGATGCCAGGTTAGATATAGGTTGTTTTATAAGAAAACTATTTTTGGGTAATTACTTAAAATTCCACATAAAAGTATAGAAAAAAAGAAGTATTATAATTTATGTTCATTAATTCAGAGAGAAGACATACAATAAGACTAACCCAACGCCCTTTGTTACTTGGAATTTCAACAACATGACTAATATTTAAGTGTTTATTAGTTTGTAATCAATGTGTTGTGTGGTGAAGGAACACAGAGTGATGGAAGACACCAGCCGATGCTAATGGGCTGCACGGGAACAAGATGATTGCTTAATGATGCTGTACCTTGTTAGTGACACAAGTCGCACACAGAAACTGAGTCAGCAGCAAAACATTGAACTGACCTGGCGCAAATGACAAAGAGGATGACAGCGACACTTCATTCTCGCATCCTGGTCTAGACCCCATGCGATTGTCTGTAATGTTAGCAGGCTTTATACTTATGAGAAGGCATTTGTTTATCCGTTTTGTCCAGTGTTCTGTTAAATATCATCAACCTTGATTTTTTTCTTTGAGTTAAGCTAAATTTGTTTTAAAATTTTCCTGTCAAGTTCACCAAATAAGCCTACCTAAATATTGTGTTCATTGACTGAAAGTAAAAAGCACAATCTTTAGTAATTTTATTTTTAGACAATGCTAACTACTGCCCTTGTGCAGAAAACTCAGTATAACAATAGGCTAGGAGAGAATTGGGAACATTTGTACAACTCACCTGCAATTTCAGCACCTCCAAGGTCATTAAGAATTTTCCTGTATGAGGGGCGCCGAGTCAGCATTTCCCGGTATTTTCGTTTTGGGCTTTCATCATCACTACAGCTGTCATCACTGCAAGACTGCCCCTGAGAGCTCATTAGTGTATTGGGTTCTGGCTTAATCTATAAACAGAAGAAAGTCACATATAAATTACACTGATAAACTAAGGAACATCAATAGATTTAAGTTAACTGTCAAACTGCGAACAAGGCGGAAGTGCGCTCCCAGTAATAACGATTTCAATACAAATAAAAAGCTGGACGCTTCGCAAGAGTTACTGTGAAGGGTATAATTAACTTTAAGTAAACATTATTACAAAGTTATTTTTATGAAAAAAAAAGCGTGTAAATTTTGAAACCTTAATCTACCCACATTTAATTAAAAAAATAAATACTATGGTAATAAATAAACGTCAGATCGGACTAAACGTCAGTGCCGGCGTGACAGTGTAACCAGTGAGATGTCACAAAAATCCCACAACACCTGCCTTCAACATGGGGTAAAAACTAACCCAACAAATAAACAACTTGTTCAACAATTATTTCACAAAAATATGTTTAGAAATGATAAAGAAATAATACCAACAGAGCAAGAGATCATTTCAAACCCCGACTGTTAATAAGCAGGAAACAGATGAACCAACACAGTCAGTACCAACTGTACCCAGGCAAACTGTACCCATTCTAAGATGAGGTCACAGTATAACAAGTTTCCCTACAGTAGGCCGACGCCTTTGAAGTTATACTTCAGCCAGTATAGGTATTTACGCAAGTAAGGAAGGGTTGTCACAAATTTAAAATTTGTAAGGTCTTTTACGAATCGGTCCATATTGGTATTGCGAATGCGAAATTATATAAACAAAATTAATTAGGGGTGGCATACTTACTAAGGTTAAGACGAATCAAAATATACTATTTTTTTAATAAAAAACTTCTTTTTTCTACAAAATATTTTTTCATACATTAGTAACGGACTTAAAGTTTCTGTTATTGGAATTTAATTATACAAAAAATAAATAAATATAATTATTAAAATAGATGAAATCTTAGTTCCTTATTTATGCGAGATGAACGCACTCGCAGTTCATGTCGTATGCACCATAATACATTTTATTATAAACTTAAATGTAAAAAAACGCGATAGCCCTAGACGACTTGTCCCAACCTACTATGAACGGCGAAGTATGCAGCTGAGGCTCCTCCCACCCGCGTCTCACCCCTCACGCCCCGCACGATTGCTCTGTCTAGACGTCTCCGCCGAATTACTGTAGGGAAACTTGTTACACTGTGATGAGGTAATCGTGCTAAGAAGCGGAAGGTAAGCTCCCTAAGAGAATTCATAAACAAACAAAATAGATATCAGGATTTACCTAATGAAGAATATGAAGAAAGTATTACCAAAAAATAACCTAGACCTCCACCTATCAAACTTTATGGCATCCAAGACGTCACAAAACTCAAGGAATTCCTCCGAACAGGCATAGAAGACGAAAGTGTTATATTTAATGTCAAAACTAAGCAAGTACTGATTATTACCTTTAAAGATATACAAACATATAAAAAAGCTATGCAACTAATAAGAGCTAAAGGACTAATTGGACTCACATTTAGTCCGAAATCAGAAAGACCTTTTTGATTGAAATATAAATAAAAAATCTCCACCCTTCAACATTAAATATTATAAAAAATCTCCACCCTTCAACACCAATAGAAGAGATCCAAACAGCCATTGAAGAAACGGTTATGGTCCAGAAAAAATTAAAACCCATACATGGTTTACAATCTTATACCAGGACCAAACAACAACAAAGCTAGAGACATCAAATATATCTTCCATACAAAAGTTACAATAGAATATCCACAAACCACAGTGGTCCAATGCAAGAGATGCCAACAATATAGACATACCAAATATCACTGTATGCGCCCATTCCGATGCGTCAAATGCGCGGAAAATCACAAAACCAGTGAATGTAAGAAAGTAGATTGTTCCACTCCGGCTCAATGCGCGCTCTGTCTGGGCGATCATACTGCTTAATTTCAAGGGCTGTCATGTCAAGGTTACTTGGAGATTGAAAAAAGAAAATCCCGTTGAGTACATAAGCAAACAACATCATCTAGCTTTGAAAATAATGTTGAAAACATACAAAATAAAAATAGTAGTGATAATAATAACATATTTAACAACTCAAACGCACAAACATATGCAGAAACATTAAGAGGTAAAAATCCAACAGAAATCTAGTTCAGATAAAAAAAAAACAAACAGAATCACCAAAATTAAACCCAACAATCATCAACCTTCTGACGATCCAGGCACAAAAACTGACCTATTACTACAACAAATCAGTACCCTGCTAAATTTGATGACTAAAATCATACAAAAGCTATCTAATTAATCTAAAAATTGCAAGGTGGAATATAAACGGACTCCAACCAAGGCTGGAGGAAGTGAAGACAATCATAAAGGAGCATAATTTGGATGCTCTACTCATATCTGAAACTCACCTTCCCAAGAATGTCTCTGCGGGAGAAATAATAAAGGGCTACACAACTTAGTCCACTGTTGACCCAGATGGCACAGCACATGCAGGAACTGCTATCATACTGAGGCGCTCATTGAAGCATTATTGCCACCAAATGCTGCAGACTGAAGAAATCCAAGCAAACAACATAGTATGACACTCAAGGGCTATTAACTCTGTCAGCAGTCTACTGTCCCCAAAGACACAGAATAACTGAAGACACCTTCGTAGACTACTTTAAGATTCTTGTCAACTTGCTTTGCTGCCGGCGGGGATTGGAATGCAAAAAATACCTACTGGGGATCAAGGCTTACAACCACAAGAGGATGGGAGCTAAAAAAAGCCATGGACACTGGGCCTTAACAGCTTCGCTATGGTACCAGTTGGCCGTGAGATACAAATAAAGTTCCAGACCTGTTAGACTTTTTGTTTGCAAAATATATCTGACCTCTATTGTCATGTTGAGGGAAGAAACTCCACCTTACCACAAGTTTGAATGTGTGTAATATCTCGGAGTACACCTAGATCAAAGATAAACATGGAAAAATCACATCAAGGCTAACGAAATTCCTTGAATATGAAAATGAAAACAATGAGCTGGTTGCTTGGGAGGAAATCGAGATTGTTTCTGGAAAACAAGATTATTATTTGTAATACTTTCCTAAAACCCATCAGGACATATGCGCTGGAACTATGGGGAACAGCTAGCAAATCTAATATTGAGACTTTACAACGGTTTCAAAATAATGCCCTCAAAACTATATGCTGTGTACCTTGGTTTAACAAAAAGGAGGATGTGCACAAATATGTCAAAATGCCAACAATAAATAAAGAATTATCTTCTCATAGCAAATCATATAAAATGCACAAGCATTGGCCTTGGTAACACTAATGAATGCCATCTTAAGAGATGCAAAATATTGGAAACAACTACAGATTAAACTCCAGAACCGCCTCAACTGTGAATCATAACTGAGGAAGAGAGCAGTCAATGACTTCTCATTCCAAACGCCATACTACACGCAACAGATTTGCTTATGGTTTAAAGTACCGATTGCAGATGTTACTAAAAAAAAAAAAAAATAGCACAATACAGCAATATTGTTATTCAAAAATAAGTTTATAAAAATTGAAGTCACCTGTAGGGTTTGTAGGGTGCCTTGGGTGGTATGGATGACCGAACTTGGTTTGCTGACAAGTATAACATTTCCTTTGGGTAACTGCACAGATTGGATGTTAGAAGCTGTCTGAATGACAGATTGTTGGTTTGCTTGTATCACTGATTGAACCTAGAAATAAACAATCACATTAATTTCACTGTGGAGTATCATATTGCACGTATAAAGCAAGAAATAGTTAGTAGTAGCCAAAATAGTACAAATATGTTGTTGTATTTGTTTGTAGTATGTTTAAGGCGAGTGTAATGGATGTACGATGCGATATCAAAACAAACACCTGTGCGGGCGCTTGCATGGTGGTGACGGCGACGACGTGCGCGGGGCCCGCCGCGCCCGCGCCTGCCAGAGGGTCTGCTCCGCCAGCGCCGCCTGAAGTGCCGTTCTCCTCCACCATTCCCTCCATGCCCACTGAGGCCACCTAAAATATTCAAGGTCAACTGTCTGTGTATTTCTTGCACAGTTCACGAGTACACACAGCACTCGCATAGTCAATCGTTGCTCTCCGGCTCTTATAAGACTGTAAGACAGGCGATAGCGATATCCTAAAACAGACTCGTCGCGTCATGGTTGCGAAATTTTCCCTATTGCGTCTATTAGTACGAAGGAGCGCGAAGTATTTTAACAATGTTTCGAGGACGCATGAAGAAAGTTGCATGTGATCTATTATGGTATATAATGTCCATATTTAAGAATAAAAATTTAAGACCGTGACAGGTAGCAAGTTCTGCCTTCATTGCGAGCACTCACCAGTTACGTATTCCTCGTCACCGTCTATGCTGCGTCCGGAGTGGGCGAACGGGATGGTACGTAGTAGCCACGTCAACTGCGAGAAGACTCGTCACTGGCGGAGACCTATGATCTTGTATGCGTCATAACAATATGGCCGAAATTTGTAGGACATGCGCGCCTTCCACTTACGGCAAATACTGACAGCGAGAAGTCAACAAAAATACCAAACTTCACTTTAATTCATTCCACCACAGATGTAGGCATTACTTCAAAATGATATAAAAAAACATTAGCTATCAACACTACCAACACCAGAATCACATGGCGGCAATTTATTAAATTTTTTATTACAAGTAGTATACAAGAACAAGATTATGCAGCGGCGTATAATTTATTTATTTCCATAGCATATTTATACAGTATATTTAAAGGAACACTATATTAAATTTAAATTAATACAAATACAAATAAACTGGAATGCGGGTATAAACAGCAGGGTACTACGAAACTTGAAACTCGAAGTTCGTGTCATGCGGTCCCTCTGACACTTATACTATCTAATACGAAAGCGAGAGGGACGGTACGATACGAACTTCGAGTTTCAATTTTCGTAGTAACCCTGCTGGGCTACTACGAAACTCGATACTCTAAGTTCGTGTCGTGGGGTCCCTCTGACACTTACACTGTTTAATACGAGAGCGAGAGGGACAGTACGATACGAACTTCGAGTTTCGTAGTAGCCCTGCAGGTCAATATTGTCATTTGATTGTCATTCAAATTATTCGTGTCGAGTCGAATCGAAGAAGTCGAATTTTAAACTGATTTGGAGAGTGCCATTACTAATAAATCAAAATTAAAATGATTACATTCAAAAACCCGCTATTTATAAATGCTATAAAACTTTGAATTAAGTACTACTGATTAACATTGGTTCAGATCCCATAATTATTTTTTCAGAATATAATAGATAAATACAGTTATCTGGATATTTAATAATATTATTTCAGGCCTTCAAATAGCTAATTATGGCACCTAAAGGGTCTTTTGAAAATAATTTTGCGAACTATTCTGAAGAGGCGGCAAGTCATATATTAAATAAAACTAAGGATGGAGTGAGTAGAATCTAATATATAAAATTCTCTTGTCACAGTGTTTGTAACCAAACTTCTACGAAACGGTTTGACCGATTTTTTTTTTTTTTTGTGTAAGTATATTTGGTAGGTCTGAGAATAGGACGGAGTCGCGGGCAACAACTAAGTATATAAAATGTTTATCTTTTGAAATATATGTTTCTGGTAAAACTAACTAGTAATTTTAATTGCGGGGAAATTCAAATTATCCCTTCGCTCATGGATAGTTTGAATTGCCCCATAGTATTCTGTTGTGACCATCATCTCTCCCTATCTATCTTACAATAATTTAGTACAATTAATTGTTTTCTCAGATTTCTGAAAAGTTTGAAGTAAAATTAAGAAATTTTAAAACAACAAAGCTTCAGTTGTTAACTACAAAAATGGGAAGTGATATATACCACGATAGTACAGTGTACACTGGTTCTGCTGGATTAGCACTATACTATTTCATGAGCTCATTGGGAAAAAACGAAGTCAGCCATGAAACTTTAAAGGTCTGAGTATGTTCAATAATCCAACAGCTTAGTAGCAACACTTTTATTTTATATATAAGTGTTCCATGATATATATTTTAAGAACAATTTGTATCAAATTATTATTTTACAGAATGCAATTCCATACTTAGATCTTGAAAATCTAAAGGGGCGTAAAATAAGCTTTTTGTGTGGAGATGCAGGGCCTCTTGCCCTAGCCACAGTAATATCATACAGGTTAGGTTCAAGGAAGAATGAGCTACCTGATTATAAGAGTTTAGTGCAGAGGTAAGTATTTTTTTTTAATATAAGTCTGTCCCAATACGTTTTGTGCACCTATTATTATTATTATTATAGCTTTTTTCCACACAAGTGGTTCCCGAGGGTAAAAGCCTCCTCCATCTTTTTCCATTTTTCCTTATCCATAGCAATATTTATCCAATCTTTTCCTGCTATTTTTATGAGGTCATCAATCCATCTCTTTCTCTGCCTTCCAACACTTCTTTTTCCTTTGTGCACTTATTACATACTTCCTAATTTGGTTCAACTGCTAATAGCATTATCAAATAAATTGCAAAAAATCTCAAAGTAAATAAATATTATTTACTTTGGCTAAAATGTTTTTCATGTTCAATTTACCAGAATTATCACTGCACCCTCATATCAATCAGTCTGTAATAAGATGGCATGGTGCATGTGACGGCATGACTGGGCTGGGTGTGATTAGTTCATGAGGCTTAAACAAATCAGAACCACCCTCTTGCACCCACTTTTTTGCACACTGTAACTGCACTAATACTATTTATTACTTGCAGACTCATGGCTTTGAGCTCATTATTGAATGATTCTCCTGATGAAGTCTTGTATGGAAAGAGTGGTTATTTGTTTGCATTACTATTTGTAAATAAACACATACCTGGAAAAGAAGTTATTCCTTCAAACCATATTGAAAAGGTAACAAATTCGAAAGATAGTTTTATTTTTATTAGTTAGTTGTGTAAGTATTGCTGAAATGTTTTTTATTAAAAACTAGCTTTTACCCGCGGCTTCGCACGCGTAAACTATTCGGTCTTGTAGTTGCAATTGAAATTTTCGGGATTTTACAAAATCGCCCTGGCAATTTCCAAAATTTATATCGTAGTCTTCATTGAGGTTGTGTTGTGAATAACTGTACAAAATTCAAGACTAAACCCAGTGCTGAAATTTCAAAAAATTTCCCTATTCAAATTCAAATTTAAATCATTTTTTCAGTAAATAGGCTGCAATGGGCACTTTTACACGTCTTTTTTAAACTACCAGCGCTTTTGGAAAGACCATCATTGCCAAGAGGAATGCGCCGCAAGCAACTTGGCAGAAAGTCATTTTCACAAAATAAAATAATTACAAATAAAATACTTAAAAACTACAGTATACAATTAATAAAAATCATAATAATAATAATAATACAGGGATGTATCTATCCCGTGGGAATATCAGGATAAAAAGTAGCCTATGTGTTATTCCAGAGGTCCAGCTACCTACATACTAAATTTCGTGGCTCTAAGTCCAGCGGTTGTTATTTCAAGATTTTATCCCCAGGTATCCCGTGGGAATATCGGGTCAAAAAGTCGCCTATGTGTTATTCCAGACGTCCAACTACCTACATACCAAATTTCATGACTTTAAGCCCAGCGGTTATTTCGAGATTTTATCCCTATCCCGTGGGAATATCGGGATAAAAAGTATCCTATGTTTTAATCCAGGTTATAAACCAACTTTCCGCCAAATTTCATCCAAATCAGTCCAGCCGTTTCAGCGTGCAGAAGTAACAAACTCACTCACAAACTTTCACATTTATAATATTAGTAGGATAATATTTTCAGGTGATAAGTTCAATACTCAAATCTGGCAAACAGTATTCGATGCTTATGAAGTCAGAGAGTCCTCTGCTTTGGCAATGGCATGAGAAGATATATTTTGGCGGAGCTCATGGTATAGCTGGAATTTTGTATATGCTATTACAGGTACAAATTGATATTATTTTAACAATAGCTTGTTGAAACTTAGACCCGCAACATAATAATGCATTAATAAAATCAATGTGTGCCGCAAACTAGCGACAGCATCTATAAAAGACTAGCTGTTACTTGCGACTCCATCTGCGTAGAATTCGTTTATCGCAATCCCACTGGAACTATGCAATTTTCCGGGATAACATTTTTCTCTGGGACTCAAACTATCTGTAACCAAATTTCATCTAAATCGGTTCAGTTTAGACGTAATGAAGTAACATACAGACTTACAAACTTTCGCGTTTATAATATTTGTGGGATGAAGTGCCTCATTGCTAAGTTTCATAAAGATTCAGCAGACAGACAGACAGTTACTTTAGCATTTATAATATTAGTATGGATTCATAGCCCTAACATTTAAGATTTTATTTAACATCATAGCTTATGTTCGCAACTTCGTTTGCGCGGATCTAGGTTATGTTGCTGTGGCAATAATCTTAAATCTCAATCTATTGGTTCAAACTATCTCTATACCAAATTTCATCAAAATCGGTACAGTGGTTTCGACGTGAAAGCGTAACAGACAGACAGACAGAGTTACTTTCGTATTTATAATATTAGTAGGGATAGGGATAGTGGGGATTTTGTATCTACCTACCTTTTACTGCTTACCTACGCTTTCGCAAAATATTGTAAGGGAAAACTAATTTTCGGCTGTATGTACCATCAGCCAAATATGTGTTCTACCACCCTAAAGTTGATAACCGTTTGCATGTCATAAAACAGTAAGGCCAATAGATGTGTCTGTCAACTTGAAAGTTCGACTTTAGCGACATATTCATTTGACAGGAACTTGTTTAAAAATTGATAGACCACTTATTTGGCTGATGGTACCTATTTATGTGCAGTCTTATTCCTAGTGGTAAGTACCTATCGTAATTGAATTGTCTGCACAAAATCTACCCATTACAGGCTCAACCATATATATCAATGATTGAGTTGCGCAGTTTCATCAAACCTACACTGGAGTGGTTAATAAATCACAAGTTTCCAAGTGGCAATTTCCCATCATCTTTGGGTAGTGGTTCTGGGGATCGACTGGTGCAGTGGTGTCACGGAGCTCCTGGATTTGTACCGCTGTGTCTATTAGCCCATAAGGTACCTACCTATTATTACAAGCTTTTATTTAACTTGCAATGTATGTGCAAGTCAAATCTTGCGAGCTTAATTTGACCCACTTCCAGTGGTCGAATTGACTTGAATTTTGGCATACTTATCTGGTGACAATACATTAATCTCGTAGTGACACCCTGGGGGTCTAGCCAGGATCGTCTCCGCAGGACGGAACTCCTCAACGGTCAAGTTAATGGCAACAACTTGAAATTTAGTACAGAAATTTAAATTGGATGACAATGCAAGTACAGTCAACAAAATGTAGTCAGCAAAAAGCTTGTATTAAAAAATTGTACTATGATCTTTTTTTAAGTTAAATTAAATAAGTGTCATGAAGATTAGAGCTCTGTCACTGTTGAGCTACCTTTGCTAAATATTTATTATATTTTCACTGTGCATGTTACAAGTTTGCGTATTTTCGGGACTTTTTTAACTAGACAGGGCTGTTTCACCATCCATTGATTAGTGTTAACTGACGGTTAAATGGGATGCCGTCTCCGTCTATTCGAACAAAACAAATAGAGACTGCATCACATTTAACCGTCAGTTAACACTAATCAATGAATGGTGAAACAGCCCCGAAGAATTTAAATACATCACAAAATATATTTATTAAATTATTTCAGGTGTTTGACGATGACAACTACTTGAGAATAGCATTGCAATGCGGCGAAGTCATATGGGAACGAGGTCTGAGTACTAAAGGTTACAGTATCTGTCATGGCGTTAGCGGCAACGCGTATGCTTTCATCCAGCTTTACCAGGCAACTAAGGTTGAGCATTATTGTTGATCAAATAAGTTAGTTAGCTGAATTTATATTTTTCCTAATATGACGTGTCAGAACGAAATCTTTTGCGTAGTAGATTTAATATGGTGATATTTAATTAAAGATGTCGTTGTGAAGGCTTGTTCTCTTCCCTGACTTCCAGTGCTGGATAAAGAGTATTTGATGCCCCAAGCAAACCGTAACTAGCCTTTTATGTGCTAGTAATTTTTTTTTGGGTGCTGTTTACGGTGCCCCCCGCGACCTGACGTGATGCCCTAAGCAATTGCTTAATTTGCTTATGGGCTAATCCAGCACTGCTGACTTCCCTCTCATATTAAAGATGTGAAACCGATACAGGCCTTATACCAACTACGAAATTTTTTGTTGTCGCGCTCACTTTAATAGTATTTAAATGCGAGAGTGAGACGTGGTACGAGCTTCGATTTTCAAATTTCGGAGTAGCTCCGCATTTCTGAACCGATACGATCATACGACACAACAGGTCAGACAAACGTGTAACTTGTTTTTATTATACTAATAACACCCCTTTCTATCAACTTCATGTTCAGCTTGAATTCACACAAAACATTTTGTGGTGGTACTCGCATAGACGAAAAGTAAATCGACTTCATAACGGAAACTGATACCATCAGCCAATTAAGTGGTCTATCAATTTTTAAACAAGTTCCTATCAAATAAATATGACACTAAAGTCGAATATTCAAGTTGACAGACACGGCTATTGGCATTGTTTTATGGCATGCAAACGATTATCAACTTTAGGGTTGTAGACCACATATTTAGCTGATGACGAATTAAATAAGGGCTTCAATTTGTTTGTCCAGAAACCAGTACATTTATACCGGGCATGCTGCTTTATGGAGTGGTGCGCACTGGAGCGCCCCGGCACAGAGCTGCACGCGCCTGACCGCCCCGCCTCCCTTTATGAGGGGCTAACAGGACGTCTTTACTTGGCGGAAGACCTACTACGAGTCTCTGAAGCTAAATTTCCAGCGTTTACTTTGTGAATATGATTCTACTTTGGACTTTTGGAATAAAAATAATGATAAATTGTAAAAATATTTTATTACTTAATTTATTCTACAGATTCATATTAATTTAATATCACCCAGTTCAAGTTTTACGGCTTACACACATGTCAATATAAAGAGCTATTCAGCTTATTCCACAGCCAAGCAAAACATGTAAAAATACGATTGAAGACTCAAATTATGGTGGTTTTATAGGAAATAAAACTTCTTTGGCGATACATGATTTGAATAGATGGCAGTTAAAAGAACCCTTGCAATAAAGTCTTGCCTTAACTAACATGATCAAGTAGGTACCTAGCAACCCGTAATAAACTTGGACCTAAGATATTATATTTTAAAACGCTTATATTGGCTTCACCTGTAAGCTACATAGGTTACAGGTGAAACCATTATAAGCTTGTGCGTTAGATACATATCTAAGAATGTAACGGAATCGGCTCAAGCCTGAAATGTCTGTTTTCCTAAAATGTACAATTCTCAAAACGTCTGCGTTTTCACAATGTTAGCACTTCTATTTTGTCAACTTTCTCAAAATGTCTGTTCTTCTGTGTCTGCTATTCAAAATGTGTACAATCTCAGGAAAAGCTCAGGAAGTCGTCTATTCATAATTTACATTCCTATAATATTAGCATTACCATAATTTCTGCCTTCCCGTTATGTTCACTTTTTTAAATAGGCTATAGTCTTGTTATGTTTGTTTTAGCATAATGTCTGCTTTATTTTCAAATCAATGTGTAGCGAGGGTGTGGAAAGGTGTGACTGTTTCCACCAGAGATGTGCTACTTATGCGAGGACGGGTAAATGAAGCGTTTCTATTGGTTAATGAAAAACATATTCCTCGCACATCTCTGGTGGAAACGCTGCTTTAGAACAAAATATTTTCGTTCTCAACCGGTTTCGTACCAGAACGAAGGGATTTCCGTAGTTTAGTTTTTTACTAAAATCAATGCTAATAAATTCGAATGTAACTTAGTCTGTCTGTTACTCTTTCACGGCTAAACCGCTGACCGAAATTTGAAGACCATGATTGGAGACATTTTGGGAATATGCCAACGTTATAAGAATGCGGATATTTTGAGGTTGCAGACATTTTGAGAATAAGCACTTTCTGAAAAGCGAACATTATACAAAAAGTGTCATTCTTGGAGACAGGCAATTTTAAATAGCTGACATTCTGAAAAGCAGACATTTTGCGAAAATACATTTTAGGAAAACGGATATTTTAGGCCTGAGCCACGGAATCTTTGAATTTAATTTTCCGCTCACATCCTATAGTTATATTGACTCGCAAATTGGCACTTGCAAAGTTCGGATGATACAAAACTAAGTTTTACTATGATTAATAAGCTGAACAGCCCCATAGGAATAAGGGTACAGTACAGATTAATAAATTGTAAAGATTATGTATTTATAACTAAAGTATTCTCAATAAAACTTGCCAAAAGTGTACTTAACAAATTCATTTTTATCATTATGTTGATCCATATTTATATTCTCATTAATTTTGTTCATATAATTGTGTAATTATTCAAGTACAGAGTTATATTTAAATTTAAAACTAGTTATTTTTTTGAAAAGTAACTAGAGCATAAATAATTTATTTGTAATTTTGACAAAGTCATCTTGTATAGTTAGCACAATACGTACAATATTGATTTAATAAATATTGGAAGTCCTTAGCATAATGTGTTACACATTTATAAATAAAAAAAAAAATCTGAGGAAAAAATAAGTTTTTTTTTTCAAATTTAAAAATCAGAGAGAATAAGTCAATTTGTAAAATGAGTTTCCTTTAGTTGTTTAGTCGCCTGGACAAAAATTATGCTGAACACATCACATCACATATGAATGACGTTTGAGGTTGAATGATGGGCAATTGGAAATTCTGCTATAATAGGTTTCTACTAATCTGTCAGTTTTAGGTTGCTACTTTATAGTCATCCATACATGTATGTCCTCTAAATTATCTTTTGATATAAAACGTAGTATCAAGGACCATATATGTAAAGTTAATTAAAAAAACATAAGAGATTAAAAAATATCTGATTGCAACCATTGTTTTTAACGAATCCAGCAAATTCACACTTTCAACTGCATTGCAGAATAAAGTACTAATAATAATAATAATGAATGACAGCTTAGTGCTTTATTACGCATTAAGCTTCTAAAGGCTTTTTATTAAAATTTATTTTGCTTTAACGATCGATATGTAACTTCATTCATCTTAAAGCAATTTTAACGAATATATCAAGCCGACAATCAATTTATTGCATTAGTAAAAATTCCTTCTACTAAAAATGAATTCTATTTATAGGTGATCAGAATTCATTTATTTATTATTTATTTTAAGAACACAGTCATACATTAATGAGTAAACAATACAAGTAAACAAAACAATATATAAAGTCCTCGAGGTTCATAAATATTCATAGCAACTAAAAGTTATTTAAAACTAATGTGAGTACTTAAATAAATAAATTAAATCAGCAAAAATAAATTTGGTGAAAGATAAATGTTGATATAACATTATACAAAATGCTGCCTGACCAATTTCTTGAGAGTAACAAGCGAACTCGCAAATGGGTCAATATCATTAATTAACTGAGAGTGTTTAGTGTAGGTAGTTAGTACGAGCAAAACTGACATGGAACAACCTACGAGGAAGCAACGAGGGGCATGGAATACTAAAACTTATACTTTGTAAGAGATCTGGACAACTCATTTCATTTTTTAAGATTATGAAAAAGAATATCGAATCTAGATAAAGAAGTCTATTTTTAAGTGAAAGGAAATTGAAATATTTTGAAGATAGTAATGAATTATCAAAATGTTTACCAGTCTTGTAGCAGAGGTACAGAGGAGTCCAAACCACAGAAGCGAATTCTAAAATACTTCTGACAAATGAGTAAAATAAATCTTAAGGGTCTGTGGACGCTTGAATGGGTTGCAGTTTGCAGGTGGTAGGACCTTGTGCAAGGTCCGCCCGGACCACCATTTTGCTCGCTAATCCTGCGCGAAGCAGCAGCGCTAGCACTGTTGTGTTTCGGCGTGGAGAGTAAGACAGCCGGTGAAATGACTGGCACTTGAGGTATCCCATCTTAGGCCTCTAGGTTGGCAACGCATCAGCCCTGGTGTTGCAGATGTTCATGGGCGGTGGTGATCTCTTACCATCAGGAGACCCACTTGCTCGTTTGCCATCCAGTCGAATAAAAAAAATACAGCTTTCTAGCATTGATAGTCTCTGAGCAATGCCGCGGACGGACGGACGGACAGACAGACAGACATGGCTAAACTATAAGGGTTCCGTTTTTGACATTTTGGCTACGGAACCCTAAAAACCATACCAATCTCATGTGTTATGTATGACACGTCGTGACGGACTCGTACTAATCCGGGATTAGTTTTCATCGATGTCGTTTAACAATGACCCATTTTACAATACCTGCTTAATTTTTAAAAGAACAAAAAACACTTGTTAATCATTTGTATGGCGTCTTGGCCCCTATCGCCTATCTGTTTGTTTTGCGTAGCGCAGTAAACTCATTTATATATTTATATAGATATGCGCAATTCAAAACTATTTTTGTATTAAAAAATAAACGAGTTTAGCTATAAGACGGTAATATATCTAATGGATTCTGTTTCATTTTAAAAGTACAATACTCGTACAAATGTATGCGATTGACAACAATTTAAAGATTTTTAAAATTTGGCTTTAAACTTAAAACTTTATTTCACAAACCATAATGAAAGAGAATTGTTTTGGTGCCCAATTAAGGGGGAACATATGGTATTGGTTTGTGCCTATAGACCACCTTGACAGCCTGGTCGGGTACATAATCACAATGATGTATTGTTAAAATTACCTTGAAGTTAACATATAAATTTTGTGTCGTCAACCAACCCGACCTGATTAAAACGATTCACTGAAAAAAAAAAGGTTTATAGCCTGCGGGGGTTCTTAATCCCGAGTATAGTGTTAATGAGAGCTATCGCGTATGAATTCGCCACTAGAGGCGCTAGTGTAGCGTGAGGTCTCCGAAATGTCAAATCTCATAGATTTTGGGTGAGCTACGCGGGTTTATTTATAATTAGAATAATTTTGAGAATATTTTGCAATATCTGAAATTAATTATGGTAAATATGCGTTCCGGGGCAATGAATGTCTGTGTTTTGAGACAGTTTTGTCTTTCGGAAACCTTTTTTGTCCTCCTTTTTTCAGAACAAAACGGGGACTATGCAACACTGTGGCATTTTTTGCTCGATAAGGTGTATTAAATATGATTTTAATCTAAACTTTGTTTTCACGCCCGTAATAACAGACTTTGAAAGCCATACTTAAAAACCTCACGCAACAGTGCGCCATCTAGTGAGACAAAAAACGATAGCCCTCATTGTGAGTGGAAAAATGCTACACCTGAGTAGATGACGGTAACGGGTAAGAGGGGTCAAAGCAGCGCGGGCCCGGTGCGCCAGCGGTCGGCGCGCGTCGGTACAGCTCGACGCTGCGCTGGCGAGGGTGGTCGCGCGCGCGGTAGAAGGCGCGCTGGCCGGCGCTCTCGCTGTCACAGCAGCGCGGCGCCCCCTCGGCGCGCGAGTGGCAGCGCGGGCCCGGCGCGCCAGCGGTCGGCGCGCGGGTCGTACAGCTCGACGCTGGCGAGGGTGGTCCGCGCGCGCGTAGAAGGCGCGCTGGCCGGCGCTCTCGCTGTCACAGCAGCGCGGCGCCTCCCTCGGCGCGCGAGTGCGGCAGCGCGGGCCCGGCGCGCCAGCGGTCGGCGCGCGGGTCGTACAGCTCGACGCTGGCGAGGGTGGTCCGCGCCGCGCGTAGAAGGCGCGCTGGCCGGCGCTCTCGCTGTCACAGCAGCGCGGCGCCTCCCTCGGCGCGCGAGTGCGGCAGCGCGGGCCCGGCGCGCCAGCGGTCGGTCGCGCGCGGGTCGTACAGCTCGACGCTGGCGAGGGTGGTCCGCGCGCGCGTAGAAGGCGCGCTGGCCGGCGCTCTCGCTGTCACAGCAGCGCGGCGCCGCCCTCGGCGCGCGCGAGTGCGGCAGCGCGGGCCCGGCGCGCCAGCGGTCGCGCGCGCGGGTCGTACAGCTCGACGCTGGCGAGGGTGGTCCGCGCGCGGTAAGGCGCGCTGGCCGGCGCTCTCGCTGTCACAGCCAGCGCGGCCGCCTCCCTCGCGCACGCGAGTGCGGCAGCGCGGGCCCGGCGCGCCAGCGGTCGGCGCGCGGGTCGTACAGCTCGACGCTGGCGAGGGTGGTCCGCGCGCGGTAGAAGGCGCGCTGGCCGGCGCTCTCGCTGTCACAGCAGCGCGGCGCCTCCCTCGGCCGCGAGTGAGGCAGCGCGGGCCCGCGCGCGCCAGCGGTCGGCGCGCGGTCGTACAGCTCGACGCTGGCGAGGGTGGTCCGCGCGCGGTAGAAGGCGCGCTGGCCGGCGCTCTCGCTGTCACAGCCAGCGCGGCGCTCCCTCGGCACGCCGAGTGAGGCAGCGCGGCCCGGCGCGCCAGCGGTCGGCGCGCGGGTCGTACAGCTGACGCTGGCGAGGGTTGGTTCCGCGCGCCGGTAGAAGGCGCG
>NC_133476.1:12140058-12142364 GCF_025370935.1 Choristoneura fumiferana | reverse complement strand
ATGCGGTTTTTTACGTGAAAGCGAGTTTCCTTGCAGTGCAGTTGCAGTGGTTCTTAGCAATGTTTTATTAAAATTGGTTCAACTTTATGAGATAAAATGTCAATGGCGGGGTTTTCAACTCTTTTAAGTTTGTAAGGTTTTCTTTCAAGAATTCGTATAAATTAACTTGAAAAGTATTAAATTTCGGAAGTCTTTGAATACTGCAAAGAAATATAAAAATCTTGAAAATACTTTAGAAGTTTTTTAAGGAAATTCCATACCTTAACTAGTTTCGAGTTAAGGAAGCCCAGCTGTGCCCTTAGTGTAAGTTTTCGGTACTAAATAAGTCTCGATCGCGTTCGCGTTAAAATCTCAATTTGTACACGAACATCGCAAACGTTCCGCTAGAGGCGCTGTTCGTGCATACAAATTGAGACTTGAACGCGAACGCGATCGAGATGTATTTTGTAACCGAAAACTTACACTAAGGGCACTAGGGCTACTACGAAACTCGAAACTCGAAGTTCGTGTCGTGTTGTCCCTTATACTATTTAATACGAGAGCGAGAGGGACGGTACGATACGAACTTCGAGTTTCGGGTTTCGTAGTAGCCGCGCTGTCATCACGTCGTAAGGGCAGTGCCCGGAGTGCAAACAAGCGCTTACCAGGCGTGTAATCCGACGTTGAGGGGCTACTACGAAATTCGAAAATCGAAGTTCGTATCGTACCGTCCTTCTCACTCTTGTTTTAAATAATATAAGCGCAAGCGGGACGGCACGACACGAAGTTCGAATTTTGCACTTCGTAGTAAAGGGCCGCTTGCCGACGCAGATCCGCAAGGTATTTACGTTTGGTAAATAGCTATATTTAATTTCGGGACTGTCTTACTTGCGGGATTATCCCGGATGTCAAGTTCCAGGAAGTCTATTTTAGGAATTGGGGGCCAAAAGAGAACACTGTTTCTATGCAGATATTTCGAGTATGTTTCAAACGAAATATGACTTCACTTAACGATTTTTTATAACTATAAATAACGATACTTTGCCGACCTTACGATAGCTACATCTATGCAACAAATGTGTTCATGTCGCTTCTCCACTTCTAAATATTGTAAGATCACATACTACTTATCACACAAACTGAAATGTCACCACCGCCACACTACACTGACGTGTTTTGAAATCAATCAGTGGATTTGTGTGATGTGATGACAGATATGTATAATTTGAGACAATTTTATTTCATATTAAATATAATGACCCGGATAACTCACGTCTTATGTCGAGTTTAGCTCGCCATGTTTCGGGCTTTGCTCCGGAGACGAAGGGCTACGGATTAGCCCGAAACATGTCGAGCTAAACTCGATTTAAGACGTGAGTTATCCGGGTCATTATATTTAATATGAGTGAGTCTCACGGTAGTTTCATGTTGAAAAATTTATTTCATTCGAGAAATTGAGAAAAAAAATTAACTATGTAATTATTTCCAAAATTACCGTTCAGTGTAACACGAAGTTATTTTGGATATTAAAGTTTAATTACGCCTCACAAATTTTGAAGTATCTGGACTTCTGGACCCGTACTGGTTTGCCACTTAACCCGCATTTTTAGCTGTGAAACAAAAATTTCGTTGCAGTTACATGACAGTGCTTATAATATTTAAGATTCGGCTAACCTTTCCGAGGCATTGTCTGTCAGGTTGCTGGAGCACATTGCATCGGATACAGGCTGTTACTGTGAAACCTAACACTGGCTTTGGTGCCTGAAACGCTCAGGCATTTCAGCTCAGCTATTTGGTTACAGGATCCACTGAGAGCAACGAAAATTATACTGGGATTTTAGATATACCTAGTGGTAGTTGAATTTGAAATTTGTCGGCATTCGGCCCGAAAAGGATTTTTCTTTTCCTTTTTAAAATTATTTCCTTGCTGCTGTCCTACTGTTGGCGTTCCGCAGAATCGACCGTATTCCTGTCATCGTAACTGATATTGGCCCAAGCCTTAAGGCCGCCTCTTAGAGAAATAATAATGAACATGTATAAAACATGCATGCCTTTACTAGCCTTACTTAACTACTCTGGAAGTTTGTGATTGTAACAAATGCACACGCTGTAGCCTGTATATAGTAAGGCCTTCTACACTATTAATTTATCTAACTTCCAAAGTCGCCACGAATTTTAAACAAACTTTTACAGGCCTAGTTACAAGAACTGGCCAAACTTGCCGAAAGCCTTTGTGAAAACCTCCTACAGCACAAGAAGTTTCAGTACCAAGGGGGAGGTGATAGAAATTCATAGAGCAAATGCTTATAAACGAGTGCATATCATGT
>NC_133476.1:12095027-12139884 GCF_025370935.1 Choristoneura fumiferana | reverse complement strand
TCACTACTTTGAAAAAATCTCGTATCTCAAATCAATACGTCAACAAAATTGACTCTTGAAATAATGTTCATAAAGTTCACTCAGTAAAATTATCGATTTTAAAGATACGGCTTTTCAAGTAGTGACGATATCTTTAGAGAGTCCCCAGAAGCACCGGTCCTTGGATATTACATATTGAACACCCCTGCGCTGGTAGTCCGTCACCCGGAGCTTATTAGAACTATCCTTACGTCAGAATTCTCCAGCTTCTCCTGCAATGGAATTCACGTAAGTCATACACCACCTCGCGGTCATTGCCTTAGAGATTATGTCTGGAGGGAGGGAGTGGGATAGCAGTCCAGCTTCTTATAGGTAATACGACCGAGTAGGTAATAATAATAATAATAATAATCATTTATTTTCTCCTCACAAAAGTACATAGGTACATACAATACAGCAGCAATACACACAGGACAGCAATAGTTGTGAAAAATATATAATATAGTTTTAGAATAAGTAGGTACTGGTACTGGTTACTTTTGTGAGGACTGGAGTCTGAACTAGGTAAAACCTGTATTACAGATCTCCAGGCCCATCCCGGAAACTCACCGATAAGCGCTGACAAGTACAGTCAGATACATTCAATAACTTCCTCATATCATAAGGTTATAGGAGATTAACAAGTTATGAACAAATCAATAGTAGCATATACATACTATCATGCAATCTCATGCAAATGTGCATACGTGCACGCAGGCACGCACGCACATGTGTGTGTGTGTGTGTGTGTGGTGTGTGTGTGTGTGTGTGTGTGTGTGTGTGTGCGTGTGCGTGTGGTTTGGTTAAGTCGAGCTATGAATGTTATGCCGGGTTATGTATATATATTATATATAATTATGATGTATTGTTATATTGTTCTGCATTATTACATGTGACTATTATCATAATATTAAATTTACATCGTATTGGTATTGGTTGTCAATTTGTCTATACAAATATTAATTTCTCTACTTTTGTACTGATTCCTGGAGTGCAATAAAGAATAATTGTATTGTATGATACTAGAATGTTCCAAATTTCCACTGGTTAATAAATACATAACTAAATAATGAATAAATAAATGTGCCCCCAACCAATTACCAGTGATGGGTAACGTTACTTAGGCGCTGTCAATGAAACAAGATCAAGTCCTCGATCTCCCCGTATGTTAATTCCATCAGCCAATTTGAAATCCTAATTTTGCATTCTCTAAGTGTAAGTGTATATATTTTTTTCAACTTATTAATTTTATTATAGAGCTTTGGACTAAGATAGTGGAAAAGGCGGCCGGAGAGTGCCAAACGAGAAGTGTTCACCGCACAGACACGGTCCATTCGCCGCTTATTCGAGATAAGCTCTGGATCAAACTTAAGCTCCCTATGTTTCCTAAGTATAACCTGTCGAATAAATAAACCTCTCACCGTTAGAACTTGACATTCACGGTAAAGATCAATCGTAGGGTACCTAAAAGTTTTTTTGGTCATGACCTTCAAGATTGCTCGTTGGGCTCTTTCGATCCGCAGGAGAAACGTCTTAGCGGCACCACCCCACACACCAATGCAATAGGTTAAGAGTGACTGCGCGAGCGCAAAGTAGACAGTTTTTAAAGTCTGGTGTCCAACTACAGATCTTAAATTTTTAAAAACAAATAAGAGTTTCCTTATTTTTGCAGCCAAACTATCAATGTGAAGCTTCCATCGCAGATTACAATCCACGATCACACCCAAGTATTTAATATAATCGGCGTGTGAGAGAGACGGACATTTACAATAATCAGACTGGTCAATACAGTTATGGACAACAATCCCATCAAGTTCATTGTTCGGTTGAGTTGAGGCTGAAGGAGAGAAGGTTAAGAATTTAGATTTATCTACATTAAGTGTAAGCAGATTTGCCATAAGCCAATGGGATACTTGGCGAAGAGCATCTTCAGCCAATGTTTTAGCACTAATCCAATTTTCACCATTTATGATCAAAGCAGTGTCATCAGCATACGCTATAATACTACAATTTTGCAACCGAAGTGTACACAGATCATTAATATAAATATTAAACAAAGTCGGGCCCAGACGCTCCCCTGCGGCACCCCGTAATTCAGAGGTAATTCATCACTTTTTGTTTTGTCATCAATTACAACACTTTGAGATCTACATGTAAGGTAACTTTTAAAAATATCCAGGGCAAGGCCTCTAATACCAATGGCTTCCATTTTCTTCAGCAAAATGGGGATAGAAACCGTGTCAAATGCCTTGGAAAGATCCAAGAAGACACCTATAGTCTTACGTTTAGATTCAAGGTTTTTAACAATAGTATCCGTAAGCAAAACTACAGCATCCTCCGTGGATCTGCCCCTCCTAAAACCAAACTGGTTTGTAGCTATAACGTTGTGATGATCTAGATAATTGATAAGGCGTTTGTTAAGAATCTTTTCAAAGACCTTAGACATGGTCGTGAGAACTGAAATGGGGGATAATTATTCATGTTTGCCTTACTACCACTCTTGTGTATAGGGTGAACCAAAGCCTTTTTAAAAACTGTGGGAAAATTACCCGTGGAAATACTTAGGTTAAAAATAAATGACAGGACAGGGACAAGTACATTACGGCATTCCTTTAAAATAGCAGCTGATATACCATCATCACCAAGCGAACAATTTGTCCTCAAACCAAGAATCAACTCTTCCACCTCCGAGTCATCAGTATGAAGAATTGCCATAGAATTTAATTGTGTATTTAGGGTATTAAGATTGTAATTGTTTGAATGTATCAAATAGTTCCTATCACGAGCAATATTAAGTGCTAGAGAGCGACCAGCGTTTACAAAAAAATTATTAACGGATTTGCAGAGGAAAAAGGATCTGGGCAAAGGGAAAGTAATTCATGTGGGGTCGATTTGACTTGGTTTATACCTGCAACCTGCTTGATGGCATTCCATGTCTCTTTTGGTTTACCTCTGGCCCTCTCCATCAAGCCCTGTTCAGAGTTACGTTTCCACTAAAGATAAGAGGATGCTTTGCGAGGAATGTGTTTGTCATAAACCAATAAAAACGCTTCATTCATTAAATATACATTTACCTACAAATACTTAAAAGATCCTCTCCTTTCTCAAAGGGCCGCGGCAACGCATCCATAACTCAACTTATGTTGTGGGTGTCCAAGGGCGGCGGTGATGATGTTTTTTTTCATGCAAAATTTTCAATGTGGAGACAAAAAGCTTGCAAAATTATTACGTGAACACCATCTAAAGATTTATCCCTCGGCATAATTATATTACCTACTTTAAAATTTTAAATAACTGTGGGTACAGCGTCTTCGTATTTTTCGCAGACGGATAAAAAATACGATTGCGTTGCTGGTTGGAACCCATTCTTCCTGAAAGACGAGGAGTGGAAGATGTCCCGGGGTCACGCCACGCCAGCTCTCAGCATCGCCAAGTTGAAGGGCTATTTGCCGATCATGTTTCGAGTTGCTGACGAAATGGTGAAGTACGGAAAGAAGCATTGCAAGGGGTCGGTGAGAGACGTGGATTTAAAGGATGTGAGTAAAAAAATTAATAGTTTAAAAAACACTAGAAAAACACGCTTTTATAAATGCACGTTAAAACAAAAAATAAATTATGCATACATTTATTTTAAGTAGGCGAGTGAGCCCGCATCCTCTCCATCTTCACGATATTCCATCATGGAATGCCAGTGCCTATCTTCCGGCTTCATCATTAGACCTTTAAACCTAATCGTGGTCAAAGTTAATTACATGACTTTTCTAAGAAATCCAAAAGAGCTATGATACGATTTTCCATCATGAAGTTCCAGTTCATATCTTCCGGCTCCATCATCAGATCAGTTCGACAGTACCATATTATTGTATTGTCGTCAGAACTACATACAGCAGCCAATTTTCATTAGGTACTCTACGACCCTTGGAAGATGGTTTAATTAGTTACCTTATATTCCATTACATAGTTACAAACAATGGTCGTCCTAATAAAAGCGTGTTAAAAACATTGATTGTTTCGTGTCGCTTATAGTTAGTGTTTGTCTATTGCTTGTCCCACTAGGTGGCCTGACGACATCGTGAGAACCGGTGGATCCAAGTGGCGAGTTGTCGTTCATTGTCGGGGGAGCCGTTGGTCAGCAGTAGACGTCTTCCGGCTGATGATGATGACAGTTTATGAATGAATGGTAGACATGCATAAAACCGCAATGGGAGATCTGATGAGGGGATTGAATAAGTAGAGTTATGTGTGGGTTATTTTGAGTTCCTTGACCATTCTATTTTTTTTATATGATAAGCTAGAGTCCGGGCACAATTTCTCTTTTCGCTGACGATGGTGATGTGATGATGATGAATAACAATAAAACTAAAACGACGCGGGGGATACAACGCTTCCAATCGATATCGCGTTCGCGCCTGATTCAAATAGCGGCGGCGAGAAGACCAGCAGGAAGACGAAAAGTTTACGATAAAATTGCACAAAAGTTAAGAAACAAAATACACAACTTTGTATTTTTTTAGTTTTGAATTTTAGTAGGTTTAAGCACAAGATTAGATTTCGGTTGGAAATAATTGTCTATTTTTTTTAGATTTCAGCAATGTTTACGACAGACGTGATGGCCAACGCGATCTGCGGCGTGGCCACAACACGTTTGAGGACCGGCACTCCTCTTTGCTACTATAACCGAGCAAGTGTCGCGGATGCTTGTCACTAGTGCCAGACACAACATCAAGTCTTTTGCAGTGGCTGCCCTACCTGCACTCAATAGAATAATTCATATAGGGTAAGCTTATTTATGGTTTCAAAAGCCGTGGTGGGCTAGTGGTTTGACCCTGGCCTCTCCTCATGCAGAGGATCGTGGTTCAAATCAAACCCCGGCTCGCATCTGAGTTTTTCAAAATTCATGTGCGAAATTACATTAAAAATTTACCACGAACTTAACGGTGAAGGAATATATCGTGAGGAAACCTGCACAAACCTGCGAAGCAAAGCGCGAATAAAAGCTAGAACAAAATAAATTCGCTTTAACTCGAGAACCACTAGACCAATCTAGCTTACTTTCATTTTTTGTCTAAGTACAAGGTTTAGTTCTTGTGCTTCCCGTCTGGCAGCTCGCCCTCTCGCTAGTAAGCTGTAAAAGCCATCTTAGGCTAATAGCAACAGTAGTAACAGAGTAAATTTTTAAAATTGCAATGTTTCCGCGATCTGCGAGACAGCGATAAAAGAATTCGCACACGAACTCGCTGGGAAATATAGTTTGTAATAAATAAATAAATATCACGGGACAATTCGCACCAATTGATCTTGTCCAAAGTAAGCTTAGCAAAGCTTGTGTTATGCGTACTAAGCAACGGATAAATGTAATTATATAGATAGATACATACTTAAAAACATAGTAAACACCCAAGACCCGAGAACAAACATTCGTATTTTTCATACAAATATCTGCCCCAACACAAAATGCTGAATAAAAATATGTTATTTTTTTTAGGTTTTTACCGAAGAAATTAGAAAGTCTACTAGTGTCTTTGACTCGAAAAATAATAAAAGACCGCACAATCAGCGGAGAGACACGAAACGATGTTTTCCAAGTTATGATGGCTTTCAGGGAGAACGATGATCAAGGTGGTGAGTGATATGATACAAATTACATTACAATCCGTGAGCTCTTAGAAAAACCTTCGGGTTTCGGGGGAAATCGGAAGGATTCGTTAGTAGAAAACGACAATTGTCTTCTTGACTTAGTAGCAATCCATCACGCGAAGAGTGCACTAGTTGTGTTTTCATGATTTATATAGAGCAGTAAAACCACCACTTACTTATTTATTTACTTTGTTATTGTTCGGAAGTTGATTTCCATTGGGAGTCAACTTAAACAGGGTATTTCTGTAAATAGCCAATAACGGGAAATTGTTTATAATGTATTGTATATAAATATTTTGTAAAGAAGCTGAAAGCTTCAGGAAAAGTGTTGATCGTAGATATTTTAATAAGGTTCAAGACCGAGTTATAGAAGCAACGGGGATTTCGAAAAGTACATTAAAAAATATTAAACGAAAGCTAACCAAAAAAATTCATTTGACATACCCAACAGAAGTAGATACTAACAACAGCTCTATATACTTCCAAATAAAAGTAGTGTGTTAAAGCGGGGTAGGCGGGGTGTTCTCTATTTAAATTAACGACGGAAGAATTCGAAAATGCTAATTTTGTTTTATTTGTATCATGACAAAAAGTCATATTGTATTAAAATTAGAAAAACCGGCCAAGAGCGTGTCGGACACGCCCGAAATAGGGTTCCGTAGTCATTACGAAAAAATTAAGTTATATTTTTCTAAGGATTTCGTATTTTATACGGAATCTTCCAAGTTTAGGTATTTTATACCTTAGGCTGCTATTGCTAACTACTAATAATTCTCAAGCAAACTTAGCTGTTACAGTTTTTCTTGAAAGTTTGATATATTTACTACCATCCTGAATTTTTCCAAATTTTTCCACCCACCGGTTTAGATTTTAGAGGGGGGGGGGGGGACGCTCGATTTTAATGAATTTTTGCACTTTAAATTTGAATATTTCCCAAACATATCACGGAATCGAAAAATCGTTTAAGCAAACCTGTAATGGTTTTTAATGACCTATCCAACGATATCCTACACTACAGGGTTGGATGAGAAAAAAAAAACACCCCCACTTTACGTCTATAGGAGGTACCATAATTTTTTTTTATTGTACCATTTTGTCGGCATAGTTTACCTACAATTACAGCTTTCTAGCATAGATAGTCCCTGAGAAAAACCGCGGACGGACGGACAGACAGACAGACAGACAGACATGGTGAAACTATAAGGGTTCCGTTTTTGCCATTTTGGCTCCGGAACCCTAAAAAGGATAAAGAAGCGTAATATTATTATAGTAAGGTTTATTTTGTACTGGTGATTATTCTTTACGTAACTTTTTACGGTAACTTTGAAAAGTTTTACAAGTTGATATTAGAATAGAACGCATATCACGATCGCGAGTCACCGTCTATACCCGAAGCATGCTTCTAAATCCGAAGGTTATTTAAGAGCTCACGGAGCTGGTGTTGAAATGGCTGAATGACGTATGGGAATAATTACTAATTTTAAAGGAATTATATTTATTTATACAGTATCAATTCGAAATGAAAAAGTCAACGTCAAAATCCGCACATGCGCAATATCCATGATAAAAGCGGAAGCGGAAATACAGTCGCCACATCAGCCCCCCCGGAGACCTTTAGGGTCGATAAAAATCAGGAAAAATAACCTGACGACCAGAACGAGTAGTCCTAGAAGGTGTAGGAGTTGCTACAACCACAGGTGTTCTCGCAGGAACAGTGGTGGATGACGTAGAAGTGCTACCTGGTTCATCTGTTAGGATATAAGCAGGTTTCAGCCTATCGATCGAAACATTAGTAATTCGACCTGCTACGTCTATGGCGAAAAACTTATCATTTCTACTGATTACTTTATAAGGGCCAGCATAAGGTGGCTGCAAAGATCGTCGTACAAAGTCTTGTCTTATAAATACATGTGATACTGTCGACAAATCTTTAAAAACAAACACTTTAGAAGAGCCATGTCGTGCTACGGCCTTAGGTTGAAGTTTCTTCATATGAAGACGCAACCTAGTCAAAAAATCAGTATAGTCCGTCAGTCTGTCAGTAGTCGGTTCGAAAAATTCACCAGGGAGCTTAAGCACTTCACCGTAAACTAGTTCGGCGGATGATGCGGACAAGTCCTCCTTCCATGAACTACGTACACCGAGAAGAACCAATGGAAGAGATTCTGTCCAGCTCTCGTCTGCGTGGCACATAATTGCTGCCTTCAATTGTCTATGGAAACGTTCAACAAGACCATTAGCAGCTGGATGATACGCAGTAGTTTTAAGATGATGTGAACCGATGATTGACGAAATTTTACTAAAAAGATGAGATTCAAATTGTCTACCTCTATCTGTGGTCACCTTTTCAGGGCAACCAAAACGTGATATCCACGTAGATATAAATGCCTTGGCTACATTTTCAGCCGTAATATCCGTAAGCGGAACTGCCTCAGGCCACCGCGTAAACCTGTCAACGGCGGTAAGACAATATTTGTATCCGTTAGAAATCGGAAGTGGGCCTATAAGATCTACGTGGACATGGGAAAAACGGGCCGAAGGAAGTTTAAAATCATGCACTGGCGCATGAACATGGCGAGAAATTTTTGATTTCTGACAAGAAATGCACGTTCGCGCCCAGTTTCTGCAATCTTTCCTAATACCCGGCCACACATAGCGTTCAGTTACCATTTTTACGGTAGTCCTAACGCTAGGATGGCTAAGTCCGTGAATACTATTAAAAATTGACTTCCGGAATTCGGATGTAATAAATGGACGTTGAACTGGCCCGGACACATCGCAAAAAAGTTTCGTATTCCCAAACGGTACCTTTTGCAATTTTAAGGATGAACCGATTTTGATCAAATTTCTCAGTTCTGTGTCCGTGGCTTGAGAGGCTGCTAAAGAGTCAGAGTCAAGTATGTCTGTTATGGCGTCAGTCCTAGACAGTGCATCCGCGACAACGTTGTCCTCACCAGCAATATAACGAATGTCGGTGGTAAACTGTGATATAAAATCAAGATATCGAAATTGTCGCGGTGAACACGAATCATGAGACTTTTTAAATGCGGATACTATCGGTTTATGGTCAGTAAGAACAAAGAACGGTTTTAGTTCTAACATATACCTAAAATATTTAACCGACTCATAAATAGCAAGGAGTTCGCGGTCATAAGCACTGTACTTGATCTGCGCTGGTGTTAACTTTCTAGAAAAGAAACCTAGCGGCTGCCAATGGCCTTGAACTTCTTGCTGTATGACAGATCCGATAGATAATTCAGACGCGTCCGTGACAACAGCCAAAGGAGCAGTTGGATCGGGATGTGCCAGAAGAGCAGCGTTAGCAATACTCGTTTTACAAGCATTGAAAGCCTCCTCCAAGCTGGGACTCCAATCAATACTGCTGTTGTTCTTCACTGATGGACCACTAAGCAGTCCATGGAGTGGAGCTTGTATCTTGGCCGCATTAGCCACGAAACGTCTGTAAAAATTTAACGCGCCTAAAAAAACGCCTAAGCTCCCTAATTGTCTTAGGGCGTGAAAATTTTTGAATAGCCTCGACTCTATCATCAATAGGCTTAGTACCCTCAGATGAAACCATGTAGCCCAGGAACTCTATTTCCGGAACAGCCAATACGCATTTGTTAGGGTTAAGTAAAATGCCGTATTCGCTAAAGCGTTTAAATACCGTTCGTAGATGTTCCTGATGCTCTACATTATTAGCAGAAGCTACTAGTACGTCATCAATAAATGGAAAACAGTAATCCAGACCTCTAAGGACTTCATCCATAAACCTTTGAAAAGTTTGAGCGGCGTTCCTCAAACCGAAGCTCATGTAAGGAAATTCAAAAAGTCCAAAGGGTGTCGTGATTGCTGTCTTCGATACATCCTCTGGCGCAACAGGAATCTGATTGTATGCACGCACTAAATCCAACTTACTAAAAATCTTACAGCCTGATAAATTGTGCGAAAAATCAGCAATGTGGCGCACCGGATATCTGTCCGGTACCGTGCGAGCATTGAGAGCTCGATAATCTCCGCAAGGTCGCCAACCTTGGTCCTTTTTAGGGACAAGGTGAAGAGGAGAGGACCATGAGCTTTCAGATCTTCGCACGATACCGGTGCGCTCCATCTCTTCGAATTCCTGTTTCGCGATCTTCAAACGATCAGGTGCTAAACGTCTGGGTCTTGCGTAAACAGGTGGCCCAGGAGTTGTCCTAATATAATGTTGGGTCTGGTGCTTACATTTACGTTCTTGTGATGTTCCAACTGGCCGCGTTATATCAGGATACTCTTGTAACAGCTTATGGAACGAAGAGTCACCTGTAACAACTTTTATTTGCGGGCAGGCACAAGTAGAAGCAACCAGAGCGACTGATGTGAGCGATGTAATGCTGTCAATTAGGCGCGCATTGCGAATATCAACAAGCAAATTGTAAAAGGATAAAAAATCTACACCTATTATCGGTTTACTCACATCAGCAATAACAAATCGCCAAGAAAAATCACGGCGTAAATTAAAATCCAGGGACAAACTCAACCAGCCATACGTAGAAATAACAGTATTATTCGCGGCCAAAAGCTCATAATTCGTTTTATGACGCCTTTGTCCACTTAAATAGCTTAAAGGATATACGCATAGGTCAGACCCAGTATCAACTAAAAATTGCACCTTAGTTTTAATGTCAGTAACAAATATACGACCCGATACAGCCGCACAATCACTAGTCGCTTCGAGCGACTCCCTAGCTAGTTTTTTGAGTAATTGCAAGGCGAGATACATTTAGCTGCTTTTTCTGCGAATTTAAAATGGTACCAGCAGAGACGTTTGCCACCGGCACGGGAACGGCTCCTGGACGAGTTGCCGCGCTTGGCACGTGACTTCGATCTTGCTCTGGTGTCACGATGTCTATTCGATGTTGACATCGCATCGAATCTTTGCGTCAAAGCTTCAATTTTTCGGCCTAACTCGTCGATAGCAGACACAGGTAGCGATGGTGATGTCGACATCGAAGCGGCAGCAACATGAGCAGTACAGTGCGAAGTAGCCTCGTGTACCTTGTCCGCGAGCAATGCTAGCTTCTCTAGCGGCATGTCTTCCTGCGTCGCGATAATGCTTTGAAGCAAAGTCGGCAATCGGCTTGACCATAGAGTCCGTATAAATTCATCAGGATAGTCGGGGCCCGCCTGGCTACGGATGTGACGGAAAAACTGGCTTGGCTTCCTGTCTCCGAGCTCCTCTCGCGACATCAATTGCTTCAGTTGCTCTGTTCGCGAAGCGGATAAGCGAGCTGTCAACTGCTGTTTCAATGTCTCGTATTATTCGCGTCAGGCGGTTTAGTAATAATGTCCTCGACTTCGGACGCATATTTAGGCTCTAACACGGAAATTACATGGTAGAATTTCGTCGAATCCGATGTAATATTCGATAAGGCAAACTGTCCGTCTAGTTGCGCAAACCAAAGCGATGGTTTGTCAGGCAAAATGGCGGAACCTTTATACCCACTCGATAAACCACTGCTTCACTTGGTTCCATACATTGCTCGAATTTTTCCTGCATGTTCGTAGTCGCGGGTCACCACTTATGGAATAATTACTAATTTTGAAAGGAATTATATTATTTATACAGCATCAATTCGAATGAAAAAGTCAACGTCAAAATCCGCACATGCGCAATATCCATGATAAAAGCGGAAGCGGAAATACAGTCGCCACAGACGTTGCCGAGTAAAATAGAAAAAAAAAAACCTACAAAACTATATGCAGAAAGTCACCACCAGACATTACCTTAGTGTGATTTGTTTCCCGTAAATCAATGTACCCATTCCACCGCATTTTTATCCATTCTTGGAAGTGTGCTACAGCTGCACTCAGCTTGGCTCCATTGTGGTTGGCAAGTTTTTTTAAGCAAGCTGTTCTATGTTTGTGTTTCAACCATGCTTCTAGAGCATCTATGGCAACAATCACAGTCAGTAGATAGATAGTAAATTCTACAAAGTTTACATTAAAATGGAGGCATACACTGAAAATGAATAAGAATTACTGTAATAACATATTTGAGTCATTGGGGAATATAAATTTTAAATTGTGTACTAAGTAATGCAGTGTAAAACCACTAAATTGAAAACTATAAATGCGCTGTATTCAGTTTTATGTATATAAGGGTAGCAGGCCTACAAACAAAATCACCATGCCTTCATGATTACTGAACAACAGATGCCTTTGTAATATAAAATGTAACATGTGTGTTGATTAATTTCAAGTTTGCAATAAAAGATTTATTCATGAAGATAGGAGTTAGCCAAATGGCGAAAATAAAAATAGACAAAAATTAAATTGCGCATTTAAATATGGTTAATGCGCACGTCAATCTACTATCATATATCATACTAAATATTTTTTTTACATAATTACGGAGTACAAACTTTCGGCGACAATTTATCACGAATATTATTATTATTATTTCAATACTCACAAATAAATAATGTTTAAAATAAACACAAAGACGAGGCTCAACCACATTTTCTTCCAAAATAAAACATCTTCAAGAACTCCAACAAAAGCTGCTAAAATAAGTGAATTTTGCCGTTTTTTTCTTCTGTACTTTTCGTAAGGGGTTTCCATTTAAAAGCCTTTTTTATAGAAGCCAACATAGAAATAGAATACTTTTAAAATTTTATGTTTCCCAAAAACTACTATGTTCTGAAATCCGAATGATTCTTTGGTTTGTTCTGTCAAGTCAATAGGTAGGTATATGTCAATTCATTGTTTATTTTTTAAACTGTCACAGATAGCCAAAACTTGCTTGATGTCCTATTGCTTTTGTATTTGAAATACCTTACAGGGCGGCCAATTTTGAATGAAAAATCCGTCATGCATAGGTAAGATATTTGTGTGTAGTAGTCTGTGGTTAGTTATTAGAACTGTCACTTAAGGTTGTCATGTGCATGTCACTTAAGGCTCGACTTTTTTCTAGTTTATTTATTTATGTGGATTCTTAGGGCGAATTTTATTATATAAATAACAGATTAAATGTTTATTACTTTTATGCATATATTGGCAGTACAAATAATATATACAACAAAATGACGACAAATATTTTAGAGAAAAGTTCAAACAAAGAAGGTTCTCGCCCTTACAAGTGTCGTGATTATGCTAATAAAATTTCCATAAATTTAAGTAATTTCCAAAGAGATGGCAGATTTTGTGACATAGATTTAATATCGGGAAAAACCAGGGTTAAGGTACGGTGCAATGTGATGTTTATTCTTATTACAGTTAACTGCTGCAGATGTTAAATATGTAGTGTTAATTGTTTAATTATTTCGAAGTAATGCTCAACCGTAACGACCATGACTATAACATAGCGGTTTATAATTATACAGTTATTTTAAAACAGTAAAACTCAATTCTACTGTAACAAACATGGAATGAAAAAACTAAAACTATACAAACTTTTATATTTTCTCTTTTTGCAGGCTCACCGTGTGGTACTAGCCGCCAGTTGTGCTTACTTTGATGCAATGTTTAGTGTCGGCTTGGAGGAGAGTCAGAAAAGACATGTGTCCCTTCCTAGTGTGCCTCCAGAAATTCTTCCAATGATTATTGACTTTATTTACTCAGGTAGAGTACTTTTTAAAGCTTGTAGTGCAAAATAATGAGTTTTTCTTCACTTTGTAAATTAGTAAAAAAAAAGTCAACATTAAATTGTAGTCAACTGGTTAGATAATTTCCCCAAAATTGTTATTTCCTAGTAGCAAAATTTCCATTCACATTTTTTTCCAAATGCTTTTTTTCCCAATATTCTTTTTTACTGAATCTTATTTTCACAGTAGTGTTTTTTCCCAATCAGTGTCAAGACAGACACAGTGTCTATGGCGCTCTGTTCATGCGGAGCTCCTACTTTTGTGTAGTTTTGGCCCTTCAGGCCTATGCAAACTTAGCATAACCTAAACATACCAATGTTTCTGTGTAAATTTTGCTACTAGGAAATAACGATTTTGGGGAAATTATTTTCCAACCCATTTAGAGTGGGAACAAAAGACCATGAAGTGGTATGATTAGCCAACTTTAAATTAAACTTTCAAATATTAGAAATATTTTATAAACAGCATAATAATTATTCTTACAGGTGAAGTAGTTATAGATAAATCAACAGTGCAGCACTTGTTAATAGCAGCTGATATGCTGCAGCTACGAGAGCTTGTCACAGGCTGTGGTGAATATTTAAGGAAAGAGCTTCATCCATCAAATGCCTTAGGGATCTTCAGGTAAACAATGTAATTGTTTTTAATTTCAGCTTTAAAGTTTTTTATACCTAAACAAAGCCACAGGCATGCATGGGATCAATTGGATACCCTGCTGCTTGGTGCAGCGGCGCTAACTAGCGCTGCCTACCTTGGAACTAACCCCATGCATGCCTATGCCTTAATGGTGATAAAAGAAACTATTAATGATAGTAAATATTTATAATGTATGATATTTAATAGTATTGCACAACCAAATTGCAAATAATATGTGGCTCAACTATCCCTGTTTGTGACATGTCTAGGAAATAAAATTAAATGAGCCTTTGGAATGGTAGCATAGGTGCGTGGAGAGATAGCCAGTGTCTCATGAAATAAAAAGTTTACTTACACACATGAACACTGAATTTGAAATTTAATTTTAACCTAAAATTAATTAATGCATTTGAATTTGTTACAGATTTGCTGAAGCTCACAATTGTTCGGAGCTAGCAGAGGAAGCGTTAGAACATGCACAAGCAAACTGGAATGTAGTAGCCAATGGAGATGAGTTACTGGACTTGCCTCTCCCACAGTTGGTCACTCTGTTGTCATCAGAACAGTTAAAGGTTGAAAGTGAAGCACAGGTAGCTAAGTGATTTATTTTATTTTCATAACCTATATTTTAATTGAACTTGTGCAGTAATTTTTCTTTTAACTAGGGCTTTATGACGATGTTCAAAACAAGTGAAAAAAATGTTGTCCAACTTCTTGATTTTCTGTATTAAAAACTTGCATCATTTGATTTCAAAATTAACTATTTTTTTTTAGTTCATTATTTTAACTCATGATCATGATGCTCGTTATGAGCACAGAAAACATTGTTTGTTTGTTTAATAAGACATGAATCTTCACTTAAGCATCACATACATGCCTGCATAATTCCTTTCATCAGATAGTTTCCTCAGAATGTGTGGTTCTCACAATCACATTAACCAACTTGACAGAAAGAAATCATGAATGCAATTGTGATGTGAATGTTTTTGTTACGTTGATGAACCCCCAATTTAGTCACTTCAAAGTTCAATATCTCAAAAACGGCTGAACTGATTTTGATAAAATATGTCTAAGAACTAAAGATGGGCCGAACATGGGTTTCATCGAATACGAATATTCGGCCCGAATGTTCGGTAAAACTTTTACAGAACCGAGTATTCGGCCAATTATTCGGCATAATCGATTCCTAGTAGAAGTAGGTAGAGTAGTTGTAGGTAATTTAATCATGCACCTCTTGATTAAAAATAAACTTGCTTAATTTCCCACAAGAAAGACCTGATTGATTATATTAACATATTATTTTAGTATTAGTATTAAGGTATTAGTATCACTGTAGTTTAATCTCAAAACAGCTACAATGTAGGTACTCATATTTTATTTTTAATTTATAACCATGTTTTTTATCTGCTGTCATTGGAAATAAAGCTCCAGTGTCAAGAAAAACAAAGTCTCACTGTACCTCATACCTCATAAAAATAACACATTTAAGACAAGTCATACATAACTCAATACAGTAAAAAGTTTGAGTACCACTTTGCCGAACATTTGGTGATGTAGCTGAATATTCGGCCGAATACGAATATTCGGTAAACCTGTCGATATGCCGAATACCAAATGTAAAACGAATATCATCCACCAATCGCTAGAACCATAGCTAGAAAACCTGCTTTCAAATAGAAAAAACAGCATTCAAATCGGTCCACCCGCTTAAGAGCTACGGTGCCACAGACAGACACACATAGCGGTCAAACTTATAACTCCTCTCTTTTGGCGTCGAGGGTTAATAAAATAAAAACATTTATAAAATATTGATTATTATTTTATAATTTAAATATATATTCTTTGTATCTTAAAGGTATTGTACCCAGCATTACGATGGTTGGAACACGATCCCGCGTGTCGCAGGCGCCATTGTTTTGAAGTACTCAGTCAGATCAGACTTCCTCTTATAGCACCTCAAGTGCTTGATGAGGCACTTAAAAATGTGCAAGACCCATCAATAGCAGTGGCCTTGAAGACTATCAGTGTGGATATGGTGAGTCAGCATATAATATATTATTTTTAACTATAATTTTTAATGTGGAATATTGTTTTGGGTTTTACATCACTCCCACACAACACAATGTTCAAACATATCCATCATTAATACAGGTAAGCAATATTATAATGTAAGTGGCGGGGAATTTGTAGATGGCCACAACAAAAAGTATAAACACATAGTGACAGTTAAAAAACAGCTTTATTTTTATTATAGTACTAGCTGTCACCCGCGCTTCGCCCCCATTGTATTTTTCAAAATTTTCTTCCATAACACCTTCTCCTGACAATAACGAACACAACTAAAAAATAATTAGCGAAATTGGTCCAGCCGTTTCCGAGTTTTTGCGCTTAGCAACGCATTTTACGATTCATTTTTATTTATAAAAAAAAATAGTTACTAATAGAATTAATTTATAACTTTTTCAACCATCCAAAATATTAATTAAGACTTTAAGATGTAAATATTTTCAGATTTTTAGCAAACTTATGAACACAGAGTTCTCTTTCAAATTATACCATTTAGCTTAGCACATCTGGTAACTTTTTTCACATATGTACTTATGTTAGCTTCACCTGTAACTATGTTCTTTGAATTTGATTTTCACCCACTTCCTATTGTGGTATTGACGGGGAACTTAGCAATTATGAGTAGTTCTGATGTCAATACAATAATATGGTATGCTCAGCGTCATACATAAATAGATATACGTTACCAAGACGTCAAAAATATCTATACAACTTTATGCCACTAAACATAAGGTCGATGTATACATATTTTGACGCTATGGCTGAATATATATTTTTGCATTCAACTGTACTCTCAAGCTGATCCGATGAAGGAGCCGGAAGCTAGGCACTGGAACTCCAAGATAGAACAATGCATCCTAGCCTATTATAATGTTAGAATAGTCCTTTACAACATAAAATCCAAGGTCTGATGACGAAGCCAACAAAGCAGGTTTATCATTAGTGTGTTTTTAGTTTTTTAAACTATTATATTATTTTAACGATTAAGAAGAAGTCCAGCTTCTTGAAGAACTGGCCCTTATATGCAGTAGACAGAAAGCAGTAGAAGTATCAGGAGGCCTTTGCTCAGCAGTGGGACAGAATTCTTCTTCTTCTTCGTCGTTTCACTCTTGACAGAGTGGTTGTGGTCATCATTTTCTAGGTGCTGGTAGCAAGCTTAACAATACGCCTCCATTCCTCCCTGACAGCCGCCTTCCTTATGCTTGCGTGTAGTGGTCCCTCTATTGCTGCTTTGACCTGGTCTGTCCATCTCATAGGCGATCTACCTCGTGGCCTAGTGCCTTCGACTTTCCCCTGGATCACAAGTCGCTCCATATGGGACAGAATAGACTAACGATAATAAATAAATATATTGTTTAGAAAACTGGTCGCGGCGCGCTAGTGGCGCTAGCGGCCGAGCCCCGTGCGCGCGCGCGCCGCTTCCTGCTGGTGGCGGGGGGCTCGTGCCACGACTCGACCGCGCACCCGCCGCTCTCTACAGACAACATACTCTCTTCCGTGCTCAGATTTGATCTGCACAAGAGGTGAGGCCTTGTGATGGATTCTGTGCGGACCAGATATTTCTATACCTGTGACTAATAGAGTTCACCACCAAGATTTTTATAAAGGTTTGGTTTGATTTTATATATTAATACAATTATTAAAATTATTCGGAATAATATCCATATAATAACCAGCGGTTTAGCTTAAGCTGGCGACCCAAAGTGTTAATGTATTTGTAGCCCGCGACCCTAAACTACCGCCAAAATTGACGTCAGTTAAAAAAGTAAGTAAGTAAAATATTAAAAATAACAACAAATATTTTTGCGAGGCTTTTATCAGAGAAACTCTGTGGCCCATAACAATACCATCCGCGACCCAAATTTGGGTTGCGCCCCGAGGTTAAGAAACGCTACTTCAAACGATGATATGTAGAAATCAAAATTATAATGTTTATACTTAAAAAAATATGTATGTTCCAAATTATGTTTTCATAACTTATAGTTTAAATATTTGAATCTAGAATTTATGTGTAGCATAATTTTTTGTAAGTGCTCATGCCTACAACATTTAATGCAAATAATAGTTATTTGTGCAACAAGAGAGCAAAGTTGTTTTTTGCTGCAAGTTTTGATTTTGAATCCCGGGTAAGCAAAGGATTCTATAATTGAATCATGAGCGTAGCGAGTGATTCTAGGGTAGAATCCTGAGAGCAACGAGGGACTTGTCACCTCAGCAGGCAGCGAGAACATAATTTAAATTTAAATCTGTTTAAAAAAATATACCTCGTTGAGTTTCTTGCCGGATTCTTCTCAACAGAGGTTTTTCCGATTTTTTTTGACATTCATAAGTGCTTGTTTTAGCCTAAATTGAATAAAGATATTTTGACTTTGACTTTGACTTTGAAAGGTTAGAATAACCACAAACCTAAACCACATATAACTATTTACAAAACAAATACAAAAAAAAATAATCCGACTATTAAGAAATAAATATAATAATCACATTTAAAACCTTAACTAAAAAGAATATACGTCCAGTCGCCATTAATTAAAAGTCACCAGAAAGTTAAGAATGGCAGACAATGATCAAGTCTCCGGTAAGCAGAAAGGTTTTAAATTCGGAACGAAAAGTGTCCTATAGATACGAATACAAACCCAAATCCAAATCTCATACTCATATGCATTGTAGTTTGAACTTAGGACTCCTTATAAAACATGCCATATTTTATATTACTGCAAAAATCTCATCTTGAGTCATTAAAGTTTAACAATAAACTTATAATTTATATATATATTTTTTTTTTATTCGACTGGATGTCAAACGAGCAAGTGGGTCTCCTGATGGTAAAAGATTACCACCGCCCATAAACATCTGCAACACCAGGGGTATTGCAGATGCGTTGCCAACCTAGAGGCCTAAGATGGGATACCTCACGTGCCAGTAATTTTACCGGCTGTCTTACTCTCCACGCCGAAACACAACAGTGCAAGCACTGTTGCTTCACGGCAGGATTAGCGAGCAAGATGGTGGTAGCAATCCGGACGGACCTTGCACAAGGTCCTACCACCTGCAAAATAATAAATGTTCTTGAACCTTTAAATATGATTTCATTAGGATTTCTATTGTTTGAAACATAAATATACCTAAATAGATTAGTTGCAAATTAATTCAATTTTACAAATATTTATTCCAACTCTTTAAGAGGTAGGCATACTTTGGCCATAGTATATGTATGTATATATATATATATATATATATATATAAGCTAAAGCAGTATGGAAGCTACGACCAAATCGATAGAAACGAAAACACACAGTGGCGCGCTTTACACGGCCCCGAAGGGGGTCTCGCGGTACTGCAGTCGCGGGTTACGCGTTGAGACGAGTACCTAGTGGCCGCGTTGCGTTGTTTCAATGAGGGCTATCGTTTTTTGTCTCACTAGATGGCGCACTGTTGCGTGAGGTTTTTAAGTGTGGCTTTCAGAGTCTGTTATTACGGGCGTGAAAACAAAGTTTAGATTAAAATCATATTTAAAACACCTTAAAACCGTACCATAAAAATATCGAGCATGCCACAGAGTTGCATAGTCCCCGTTTTGTTCGGAAAAAAGGGAGGAAAAAGGTTTCCGAAAGACAAAACTGTCTTAAAACACAGACATTCATTGACCCGGAACGCATATTTGCCATAATTAATTTCAGATATTGCAAAATATTCACAAAATTATTCTAATTATAAATAAACCCGCGTAGCTCACCCAAAACTATGAGATTTGACATTTCGGAGACCTCACGCTACACTAGCGCCTCTAGCGGCGAATTCATTCGCGATAGCCCTCATTGCGTGCGCCCCAAACAATCCGCGATATTAAAAACTATGCGTGATAAATATTGTGCAGTGTATAGCTGCTTGAACACGGATCCTTTAAAACGGTGGTTTTCATTTTTTTTAAACTCCCGCTGATGTTCAAAATCAAAATCAAAATATACTTTATTTGCTAGAATACAGTTAAGCGGATGTTGATGTGTATTACAATTTGTGTGCAGTGTATTCTGCCTGCTAATGGGCCTGCAAATATTCAGTGTTAATTACAGTCTTAACTTTAATAAATATTATGAGGCTTATAATCTAAGTAGAGTAAAATGCATTTTGAGTCAAAAAATTCAATAAACGTTTCTTAAACTCTTGCCTTTCAGATGCTCTTATAAATTCAGGTAACTTAATCTACAATTTGGGTGCAATACCGAATGCACTTTTTGCACATAAGGCTGTTTTTGATCACTTGTTTACGATTTTATGTCGCTGCCGTACACTATTACTATTAATTAAAAACAGAGAATTGGTTAATAATTGACTACTTGAATAATACATAGCTGTTTCGAATATATATAAACAGGGAATAGTTAATATTTTTAATTCAATAAAATAACGCTTGCATGATTGAGTTGGTTTAAGTCCACAAACAGAACGAAGACACTTTTTTTGAGCCTTAAATACCAACTCCCGATCAGTCGAATTGCCCCAGAAGATGATTGATATATAACGTAATGTCGATGTTATATACGCATGACAGGCGATGAGTACTCCAGGCCGACTTACTTTGATGTTGAAAGGTAAAAATGATTTACTATTACTAAATAAAATGCTTTCTTTTAAATAAAACGTTTGGTTATTTTGGTGTTAGGTAGGTATTGCCCACTGATTGAGGCCATAAATTGTGTTAAATTTTTACCTATGAGTATATATGTTTAATACATTTAAATTCAAAAAGAGGCTATATTCAATAGATTTTAATATCCCTTTGCCTTTTTTAAAGCGCGGGTTTTTAGTGGTGAAAAATATAATTGATAATACGGAACTTTCAGAATATTTATTTTTTAGCTATTCGACCGTTCGAGATACAGCGCGAAATAAACTTTTTTTTTTAATTTTACAAAAATAGTGGACAACCCTAAAGCTCCATTGGAGCGTAGGTATTTATCTCAAAAAATATGCCTATGGAACTGCTTTAGCTTATACATACTGAGCTTTGGCACTATATATTATATTATATTTGAAAGCCTGTAGAGGTGTCCCACTGCTAGGCAAAGGCCTCCCCCCATGTCCTCCACTCTACCCGTTCTTCGGCGATCTCTGGCCTCTGACTGGCCTCTGAGCTTTGGCACTATACGGAAAAAAAATCAAGAGCAGCGGCTTCTGTGCAACGAGGTTGCATACTTTAACAAATTTTAACATTTTGGAAATATTTCACTGTCATGTAATTATTATAAATTTTAATTTCGCTATTATAATTAATTCATTATCGACAATTTTTAATACTATTAATCTAATTTAAGATTGTAATCAGCACAGTATTTTTAATAGGTTGGTGTTGTGCTGTGGTGTTGTAATATACTACTTGCATAAAAAAAACTTCTTTCGTTCATTTACGTTCGTTGTGTTAAATAATTTGTATTTGTATTTTATAGTGAAAATCGAACTTAGTATCGATTTAATTTTATCTCTCGCTTTTTTCGTAACGAAGTGAAAGTGACAGATCAAAATGAAGTTCAAATATTTGGAATTCAGTGAGTAGTAGACTCATCTAATCACTTTCCTCGGCATTTAAAAAAAAAAGTTTGTGTCACGGAGTGCGCAAAATGCGATTTGGCTCACTAATTTCTAACCTGCCTGTTTGAGGTGCTGAGGTGAAAAATATATTTCTATTTCGCTCTTTAAACATGTTGTCTGTAGATTCTGTGAGGTTTTTTCTTTGGTATGAAGATGACGAGCTAGTGGTGGACTGACAACATCGTGAGAGTTGTGGACAACCGATGTATGCAAGTGGCGTGTTGTCGTTTGTCGTTTATTGTGGCGTTCTAAAGGGGAGGCTTTTGTTTGGCAGTGGACGTCTTCCGGCTGATTATGATAAGAATGAGGTTGTGAATGTATTGTTGCAGGGAGTGGGAGGAGCAAGCGGCGATGGGCATCGCTCGCATCCAGCCGGGCGTGGCCGCGCTACGCGGGCGCGTGTACGCGGTCGGCGGCGAGCAGGGCAGCCAGATCCTGGCCAACGGGGAGGTGTACGACCCACAGGTAACGCCACCACAGATTACCGAGAAGCGAACTTTTAGAACTGCGTATACAGAGTGATAACGACGTCGGCGGGGAAATATTTTGTCGTATGAAGTGTTGGCGCACTCGTATACCATGCATAGTAGTCATTATCTCTTGTATATTTATAGATTTCGGGGATCCCGGAAACGGCTTGAACGAGTTCGATGAAATTGGGTATGTAGGGGCTTTCGGTTTCTTAGCAGGTAGCTAAATGCTTTCATTGCCTCCTTTGTTTCTGTGTCAGAGGGCAACCGTAAGCTGACGCTCGAGCACAGGCAAAGGTTATCGGACCCGCACCCCCATATTTATTTACTGTTCTTATATCTCCGTTTCCAGACTGACAAGTGGTCAAACATAGCTCCGATGAAGGAAGCGCGCAGCGAGTTCGGTCTGACGGGTGTGAACGGGCATCTGTTCGCGTTCGGCGGCTGGGTGGGGTCTGACATGGGCGCTTCGGTCGAGGAGTACGACCCGCTCGCCGACCAATGGGCGCTTATCGGACGGATGCCCGAGCCGAGGTTCGGAATGGGCGTCGTTAATTTTGAAGGTAATGTGGACTTTAGTTAACAATTTTGCATTACGAATTATTTTGCGATTTTGTAACTTGAGATGGGGCAACTCTTGATATCGAAAATGTTTTTAGAGTTATGCTGATTTGCACTTTCAGATTTTGAGAAATTGATATATACAGTCAACTACCAGTAAGTACAAAGTGATCGATACGGCCAAAGTTACATAAATATGTATACACGATTTTATTGACTTAACATTAAGGTTACGTCGGTTTACGCATTTTTGTTTCTTTGGCCATATCGATCTTTGGAGTTGACTGTACTAGCTAACTGGAAAATTAAAACCCCTCCAGCCCTCTCCTCCACGTAGTCGCAGCTGGGCCTTTTAACCGTTGAGAGTCCGGCACTCTCTGGGCCCTCCCTTCCTAGTCGTCCATAACGGCCATGGTAAATGAGTCATCGCCCGTACTGATACTGATACTGCTGCGCACCTCGGGCACATGCTGCGGGAGGGGGAGGGCGGCGGGGAGCTGGCACTGCCAAGAGCGCAGTCAGCGGCATCGGCAATTTATGAAAAAAGACTAGTTTTTCTTTTACAAATATACAATTTTACTCGCAAACGTGATGAAAAACATTGTATGTTGCACGGGTGGTACTAAAATTACGAAAATTGATTCATTAAAGCCCTCAAAACCTCACAATGTACTATTGTGTCTTAAGGGCGGTAAATAAGGAATTACGAACGAGAGTCTATTAGAAGCCCGAAGTCGAAGACTGAGGGCTTTAATGAGTCGATGTTCGTAATTCTAGTACCGCCCGTGCGACATATAATGTTTTTCATTACATTTGCGAGTAAAATTGTATATTTGAAAAAGAAAAACTAATATTTTATCAAAAAATCCGCAGCATGTGCATGTTGTGCGTGTGCAGCGCGCGCACAGAGCAGCAGCACGCCATGCAGTAACAACCTCATTTACCGACCACGGGTTTCATGAGAGGCATATTAAGGTCGAGGGTTTTATTTGGGGGGTTGCAAGCAAGGTACCCTGCATGTTACGACACTGTTTACGAGCAAGTGTGATGAAATGTACTATTACGGTGTTATGGTCGCAGGTTTAATATACGTGGTGGGGGGTTGCACGCACAGCTGGCGGCACACGCGCGACCTCCTCTGCTTCAACCCGGCCACGCGCGGCTGGCGCGCGCTGGCCCGCATGCGTCGCGAGCGCTCGCAGGTACGGCTCAAGTATTACCCCCTTATTCATAAACGACAATCAAACCTATTTTAGTTAAAATGCCGCTAAAATTCGTTTGTCCTTATCTGTCACTTCAACATTTGTATTTGTTAGAAAGGGACAAAGCATTTGTTAGTTAACATAGGCTTGTTAAGTTTTATGAATAAGGGGGTTAATCTTTAAGCTTGACAAGTCCGTATGTGACACTCGGTAGAACACTGTAACAGTAAAAAAAAATTAGAAAGGCAGCCGAAGCTCCCTGCGACAGGGTTCTACCGAGTGTCGCATACGAACTTGTCGAGGTATAATATCTGTAAATACTATACCTATGTCGATATCGATACTCAAGTATATCAAAAGATTGAAAATATCGATAACAAGCGTCTGAAAACCCGTTTCAAAAGTTATTTATTTATTTATCGTATGGCGATTACACACTGGTTAATACATTTTTCAAAAAAATTATGTCATGGAATTGATATTATAACTTAAATTAAAAATTACAATTACGCAGAAGATACAACTTCGCATCACTTGTTAGGTGTTCAAAGTCCTCAGCCGGTCCGTCGTATTTAGTGATGGGGCACTCGAATACAATGTGGTGTATGGTTTGTTTCGGATCCCCACACTCGCACGCTGCCGACTCACACCACCCCACTTGTGCCAGAGGTATGCGCAGTTACCGAATTTGGTTCTGAGGCGATTAAGTCTGCACCACGTCTGTCGGCTTTCACTAAACCCTTTGGGCCTCTCCCGGGTGACAAGTTGAAAAATGGAACTGCTTGCACCATCCCGATGTGATAACCAATCCTTCATCCACGCATCGTTGTCCCTCCATGTGGTGTCGCGCGTGTGGAAGGATTTAGCCGGCGGGTTCCGGGATTTGAGTCGACTGCTGCATAGTCTATTCAGGTCCACGTGGATAGGAAGCAGACCATTTTCTGAGACTTTTGTAAGCTCGCGCGCCAGGCATTTCTGCCTGCGTATGTCTGGCGGTGCAATGTTGCTGAGAGCCGGGAGCCAGTACGTGGGCGTAGGCAAAATGCAGCCGGAGATGATTCTCATGGTGTGATTGAGTTCAACGTCCACTCTTGCCACGTGTGCGCTGTTCATCCATACGGGTGCACAGTATTCTGCTGTTGAGTAGACGAGGGCCATAGCAGTAGTCTTTAGACAAGCGGCGCTGGCACCCCAGGATGTTCCAGTTAACTTCTGAACTATGTTGTTCCTAGTCTTTAGTTTGCCCGATAGCTTCTCAAGGTGGTTCTTATACGTCAAGCTTCTATCGAGAGTCACACCTAAGTATTTTGGGCAGAAGTTATGACGTAGGGTCGCGCCTCTAAACCTCACCCTCAGTTGCTTATTCGCCAGTCTGTTTGAAAGGTGGAAACAGCAGACCTCTGTTTTATTAGCATTAGGGCATAGCCGCCAGCGCTGGAAATACTCGTCCATTGCCTCCAGATCCCTCTCTAAAGTAGTTTCCGTTGCTTCCATGGTTTTATCTTGAATCACCAGGGCAAGATCATCAGCATATCCGAACTTTCGCGAGGTTGTAGCTGGTAGATCGTGGATATAGAGGTTGAATAGCAGGGGGGCAAGCACAGAACCCTGGGGCAAGCCATTGTTCAAGATTCTTACCTTACTAGACTGGCAGCCCAGATGGACTTGGAATGGTCTATTTGTTAAAGCATCTTCTATCACTCTAAATATCCTCAGACATGGGACAGCACTTAAGAGCTTATACAGCAGTCCCTGGCGCCAAACAGTGTCATATGCGGCAGTCAGGTCAATAAAAGCCGCTGAGGACTTTGCTCCGGACTGGAATCCAGCCTCAATGTGTGTTGTGAGTGCAAGTACCTGATCGCAGCAATTTCGTTTCGGTCTGAACCCAGCCTGGTCCTGCGGGAGTTTCGATAGGATTGCACCCGATATGCGATTATAGATCAAGCGTTCCAGCAGTTTATACAGGACACTGAGCAGAGCTATTGGGCGGTAGCTGTCTGCCCTATCTTCGGGCTTTTCTGGCTTAAGAACAGCAATCACTTTTGATGCCTTCATTTTGGGTGGGATCTTTCCAAGTTGTATTATATTTGTATAAAACACTGTCAGCCATGACTGAGTCCTCGGGCCACAGTGCTTTATAAATTCAGGGAAAATACCATCCTCCCCACAAGCCTTGTTCACGTTAATGTGTGTAATTGCAGCTTTAATTTCGGACACAGTGATAGGGCCGCTATATTTGTCATCCGGGACAGCTTGCAACTTTTCCAGTTTTAGCCTCCTGCGAACCTCACGGGTGTGGAGCTTGTGACTTGGTGCCTTCGATAGTTCCACCATTCGATTTCCTATGGCGTTTGGGCTAACTTTTGGCTGACCATGTTGGGGCATCTGGCCAGAAGTCAGTCTCCTCAAAAGGTGCCATGCTTTACGGCTCGAATGCGTAAAGTTCATTTTTCCGACTGTTCGTTCCCATTTTTCTTTTCGGGACTCATCTAGAGACCTTATAAGTTGATGGGCCGTTTTTCTATCACCAGTCTTCTGAAATGACTCCCAAAGCTCCTCCGTCTCGCCGTTCCAACATGGGACGTACTGCTTCCTGTAACCTCGCGGTATACATTGTTTTGCTGTCGAGATGATTAGCTCCTTAAAACGATCGTAATTCTTTGGCAAGGGTTCTATCCATCTGATTCTTTCATCCAGTCTTTTTCCGTACTGTTTCCAATCAGCTTTTTGGAAATTCCATCGTGGGCCCGGGTAGGACTGAACCAAAGGGATCTTTAATCCAATTTCCAAGAGGATGGGTCGGTGCTGGCTGTTCGGAAAATCACCAAGTATGACCTTCTTTACAGGAACCGGGAAGCCATCTGGATCCCTAGAGGTAAAGACCAGGTCCGGGTTGTAGCTTCGGCCCCATCGAGCAGACTTAAAAGAGCCTCTTGTCTTGTTGTCGTGGACCAGGAATGCATTTGTCTTATCCGCCCATTCCACAATGACTCTGCCGTTCTCATCGATATCCCTGTAGCCCCAAGAGGTGTGATGACTGTTAAAGTCTCCCATATACACGGCTGGATGCTGGAGCTCTGTTATTGCGGGCTTTGGCCATGGGCTTTTCGGTGGTTTGTAGATATTACATATCTTAGTTTCGCCTATCTCGATTGAAGTTACGGCAATGTTTCCTGGATCGATACTATTGGAGATGATAACAGCGGACTGGGCGATAGAGTGGTGGACGTACGTTGCTGTGCCATACTGGGCGTGGTATGTAGCTGCTATTAAGTTGTAGCCAGCGAGGGTTCCTCTGCGGCCAAGTTGTATCTCATCTGCAGCATGTGTCTCCTGTAGTAACACTACGTCAATGTCCAAATTATTAATAATTTTACCTAGGCAGTCTGATTTAGATCGGCTTATGCCTTCTATATTAAGTTGGCAGATGCGGACTGAAGGTCCGACATCTTTTGTCAATGGGCACTTTGGAGCGCCTCTCATCGCATTATTCATATTCGCCTTTATTATTACCAGTGTGCGCTGCGAGATTCGGAAGGAACAGTGCAGCTGCCAGGTTTGTTGCTCTTTTAGCACCACCCGGAGGTCACGTGTAGGGTATCGGGGTTATTCCTACGGACGTAAAGCAACAGACGACCTCCGAAAAGTTGATAGAATCAAATAAAAAAGTAGTCATCATCATCCCAACCTATATACGTCCCACTGCAGGGCACGGGTCTCCTCTCGTAATGAGAGGGCTTGGGCAGTAGTTCCCACGCAGGCCCAGTGCGGATTGGGAACTTCACACACACCGTTGAATTGCTTCGCAGGTTTGTGTGCAGGTTTCCTCACGATGTTTTCCTTCACCGTAAAGCTCGTGGTAAATTTCAAATGTAATTCCGCACATGGATTTCGAAAAACTCAGAGGTGCCCACGGGTTTGAACCCACGATCCTCTGCTTGAGAGGCCATAGGTCAAACCACTCGGCCACAACGGCTCTTCATCAAAAAAGTAGTAAATGAGGAATATTTTTCTATATCTGTATTTATTTCAAGTTGCTATGACTATTGAGGAAAAGCTAAGAACTTGGGAGGAATACATAAAGACCATGTTCCATGACACACGTAGCCAACAACAGTTGAATAGCTCAGATGACAACGAATTGGACATTACGAAGGAAGAAGTCATGCATGCAATAAAATCTGCCAAAACAGGGAAAGCCGTTGGACCTGACGAGATTCCTAGTGAGATCTTGAAGCTGTTGATGGAAGAAAATATCCCGATAATAGTTCACTTATTAAATGTGATTTATAGAAGTGGCTTTATACCTAGGGACTGTATTCGACTTTCGTAACTCTCCCAAAAACCAGCAACGCCCAGAAGAACCTTAACTCTTGATTATCTTTTAAACAGTAAGAGTTAGGCCACTAGTGTTTTAAAGAAAATAACTTCATTTGTAGATTGTGACCTTAAATTTAACGGATATCAAAAATAACACGGTGTATAATGTTGATTCATAAAAGCTGGCGAGGATTTTGTATGAAACTGCCATATTTTCCATAGACATGTTACGCCAGCTCTTGTTAATTTACCTATACTTCATTTACCTTTGTATTTATGTATAATCACAATGCGCGAGATTCCGGGGTGAGTTGATAGTTAAAACGATTTTAGTCTGCACGTACTATTTATAGGTGGTCATTCACGATGACGCGTGCCGTGGTTCTTATTACAATGTCATTAATGGCTAATTTCACAAAATCACGCGTCTTCGTGGATAGCACTAGGTATATTTCCTAAAAGCATTCATAAATTTACCTAAATAAAAACTTTTTTTGATGACTTAAGAAGTAGGTATAACGTATTCAAAAGAGGTTGTAATCGTTTCACCCAGAATATGGGTGCTACGTCAAGGCTACGTCAGAATACGGACGTCATTGAGGAAGGCATGGGGGGGACCGCTGTAAGCGCTTATGTCACGCACGAGCGATAAAGAAAGCAATATCCCAAACGAATACCTAACGCGGCCGCGCGGACGGCAGGGAAACCAACTCAGGCATCAACAAAAACTACACGGTATAGCTTTTAAGGTAAACTAAAAAAAAACTTCACAAATTAAGAAAGTTTACACTGTTTTACTGCGCGTAATGAATAACAAAATTTAACTTCATTTTTTTATTTACAATAAAAGTTATATTAGGTACAATAAAATTAAATAAGCTAAAACTATAATAAATCTAAAAATGGTCCCTGCGGCATGGTACCTAAGATGCTGGCTCGATCTGTTCAATATTCCCCTATACTTAGAAATGTAGAATGTATAATGTACATGTATGTATGACTCTTTATTGTACATAAAAAACATAATAAAAAATAAACAAATTACAGTGAGGAACAGGGGTACAAAGGCGAACTTATGAAGGGATCTCTTCTAATAGAACAAAGAGAAAGAGAGAAGAGTGGTACTTAACGGAAATTAAAAAATAACACATTGTGTTTCGGTATTATAGTCGATATTATACAACGTTCAATATATCGATTGCATCGGTTGCAGGCCGCCGCCGCCGTGCTCGGTCGCCACCTGTACGTCATCGGCGGCAACGCACCGCGCCGCACGGTGCTCACCTCCGTCGAACGGTACAGCTTCGATGATGTGAGTACTGCACGCGTACTGACTGTACTTGCATTGTGTTTTTATATACCTGTTCCAGAGTTATAAACCAGCGTCCCAACAGAGGTGACCTGGCTGGAACTTGGTCTACAACTACGGATTGCTTTTCAGACGGTTTACATCCACGCGCAACACGCTAGCGCTAACACGTCACTTTGATTTGAACAAACAAATCATCACTACTTTGAAAAATCTCGTATCTAAAGCCGAGTTTAGACGTGCAAGAAAAATCGGCGCAAAAAAAATTGCGGCGCTCGATTGACCACTACAAACTCGTTGGCTTTACGGCCTCGCAATGTAATGCAACTTGCACGATTTATCTTTCAAGTCTAAACTCGGCTTAAAATCATTGTCAACAAAATTAAACCTTGATATAATGTAAATATGTATTTTGAGGTAAGTACGAGTTTTTTTTAAAGTAGTGACGAAATATTGTAAGTTAAATGAAATCTTGTTCAAAACTGATTTGCGAAAGATCAAGTAGGTAATTTTATACGTATCTACGTAATAAGTAAACTTTAATTTCTCTCCTATAATCATTATTTTTACAATTTTATGAAAGTTCAATCTGATTATAATCCGTTCAGTATAAAATAGTACATTATTGATTAAACCTCATCCTAGCTTTCCATCAGGCGTGATTGTGGCCAAACGCAAGCCTATACTGTATAAAAAAACTTGGAATTAGGCTGAGTATTGCTTTAATTAAACTATTGCTAAAACAAGTAATACTCTAGGTTGGCAACGCATCTGCAATCCCCTGGTGTTACAGATGTCTATGGGCGGTGGTGATCTCTTACCATCAGGAGACGCACTTGCTCGTTTTCCATCCAGTCGAATAAGAAACAATCGGTCAAGTGCGAGTGCGAGCGACTCGCGCATCAAGGATTCCGACAATGTTTTAAAAACAAATAGTTCAGTAATATTTTTTTGTAAAAAATTCTAATACTTACTAGCTTTTTTGCTGGCGGTACTTTTTGCCCCTGGTTACCAAAGTAGGTAGTCGTCAAGACGAATCAAATGAGACCAAAATCGATGCGGTCGTGTCGTTTTATTACAGAGTTCCTATGGCCAACATCTAACTTCATCATCAGACCAGCTCTACGTCATAATAATATTGCATTCTCATCGGATTTATACATGCATGCAAAATTTCAGATCAATCGGTTGAAGATATCCACTTCAAATTTAAGTTCAAATGTTAATTCCACCCGAACAAACATAACTAGTTACATTACATTACAAGTTAATAAAAACATATATAGGACTTCCTGACACAAGTATCCCTATGCTTACTAGGAAGTCCCAACCTTGTTACCGTATATTGTAAACCTAAAAAAAAAAGTTATAAAATTTTCATATCACCAAAATGTAAGCACTAGGTGCAAGTATTTTGAATAAAGAACAATTTTAAATTCTCTTCCTCTTTGTCTGTCGCCCTGTCGGAGGCTGAATAGCGCTTAAGACTCTTGCCATGCGCCGCGGCAGAAAAAAAAGCCGGCCAAGAGCATGTTGGACACGCCCAAAATAGGGTTCCGTAGCCATTACGAAAAATTAAGTAATATATTTTTTAGGATTTCGTATTTTATACGGAATCTTCCAAGTTTATACATTAGGCTGCTATTTACTCTTAAACTACTAATCATTCTCAAGCAAACTTAGCCGTTATAGTTTTCCTAGAAAGTTTGATATACTTGTACTTGTTTACTGTGTCATATCGACGTCGGTGGTCTATGCCAGTGCAAATTGTAAGTGGTTAGTGTTTTTAATGTTGTGTTATTTTAGTTCCATTGTGTGTTTGTTTTTTTTTATTTGTAAGTAATTAGTTTTTTATTTGATTTTATTGCTTTTTGTTTGTTATTTTTAGGAAATTTTGTCGCCTTCCGTGAAGTCGCCAAGCGGTCACAGCGGAAGACCAGCGTTGGCCTACACGGCCAACACTATGCTGAGCTGGGACCGCTTCGCGAGTTCGCATATTGTTGTTTTTTTCTTTCTTTAATGTATTTTTGTTATGTTTTGTGCGAATAGCGAATAAATATTTCTATTTCTATTTACTACCATTCTGATTTTTTTCAAATTTTTCCACCCACCGGTTTAGATTTTAGAGGGGGGGGGGCGCTCGATTTTTAATGAAAATTTGTACTTTAAAGTTGAATATTTTGCAAACAAATCACTGAATCGAAAAAGTCTTAGCAAACCCCTAATGGTTTTAAAAGACCTATCCAACGATACCCCACACCATAGGGTTGGATGAGAAAAAAAATCACCCCCACTTTACGTCTATGGCAGGTTTTTTTTTTTGTAATAAAAATTGTGCCATTTTGTCAGCATGGTTTACATATATATCCGTGCAAAATTACAACTTTCTAGCATTGATAGTTCCTGAGCAAAGCCGCGGACGGACAGACAGACATGGCGAAATTGGCTGTCAGCGCGGTTCATTCGCAGGAAATTCAGCGGACTTCGTATGTTTTATAATTAAATAATAAGAAGCTCGACTAGTGTGAATATTTTTTAAACTTTTTATTATAAGGGGCTGTTTTACCATCCATTGATTAGCGTTAACCGACGGTTAAATGTGATGCCGTCTCCGTCTATTCGAACAAAACAAAAAGAGACGGCATCACACCTAAACGCCAGTTAACACTAATCAATGGATGGTGAAACAGCCCCTAAACCTTGTAAACAGTGTTAAATACTTAGTATGATTTTTTTAGTGTAAAAAACAATAGGTAAACACAGTGATTATACGGTGTCGATTTGGCGCGCGCTTTATCAAAGTTGGCTTCATTGAGGTTTATGGTTCGTAAATTGCTTTATTAATTTTGCACAAAAACGAATAAACCACACAATCAGACAGTCACTATATTATATTATCGAAGCTTTTATAAAACATCATTAAAATCGCAAACTTAAAAGGTTTCAAACGACATAGTACCCGTTGCTAGGCGACTCGGTCAGTTGCCTTAGCAATGGCTAATAACACCTAGCAACCAAAAAATGCTAAAAAAAACACGACCCCTTTAAGTATTCTAACTCTGTGACGTGCTTAAGAGATAGAGCCCTGTGACAGACGGCCAGACAGACAGACAGCGGAGTTTCAGTAATAGGGTCCCGTTGGCACCCTTTGAGTACGGAACCTTAAAAAGTATCCCTGAAACGTCTAATTATGACAACTGTTAGAATTCCATGAAATCAAGTGAAGGGTTATCGTGTTCATGTGACAATGATATTTATGTTATAAATAAATCTTGTAGGACTCGTGGGAAGAGGTGTGCAGCCTGTCGGAGGCGCGCGCGGGTGCGCGGCGGGCGCGGCGGAGGGAGTTCTTGTGGCGGCCGCGGCGACAGCGAGAGCGCCGGCCAGCGCGCCTTCTACCGCGCGCGGACCACCCTCGCCAGCGTCGAGCTGTACGACCCGCGCGCCGACCGCTGGCGCGCCGGGCCCGCGCTGCCGCACTCGCGCGCCGAGGGAGGCGCCGCGCTGCTGTGACAGCGAGAGCGCCGGCCAGCGCGCCTTCTACCGCGCGCGGACCACCCTCGCCAGCGTCGAGCTGTACGACCCGCGCGCCGACCGCTGGCGCGCCGGGCCCGCGCTGCCGCACTCGCGCGCCGAGGGCGCGCGCCGCGCTGCTGTGACAGCGAGAGCGCCGGCCAGCGCGCCTTCTACCGCGCGCGGACCACCCTCGCCAGCGTCGAGCTGTACGACCCGCGCGCCGACCGCTGGCGCGCCGGGCCCGCGCTGCCGCACTCGCGCGCCGAGGGAGGCGCCGCGCTGCTGTGACAGCGAGAGCGCCGGCCAGCGCGCCTTCTACCGCGCGCGGACCACCCTCGCCAGCGTCGAGCTGTACGACCCGCGCGCCGACCGCTGGCGCGCCGGGCCCGCGCTGCTTTGATCCCTCTTACCCGTTACCGTCATCTACTCAGGTGTAGCATTTTTCACTCACAATGAGGGCTATCGTTTTTTGTCTCACTAGATGGCGCACTGTTGCGTGAGGTTTTTAAGTATGGCTTTCAAAGTCTGTTATTACGGGCGTGAAAACAAAGTTTAGATTAAAATGCCACAGTGTTGCATAGTCCCCGTTTTGTTCAGAAAAAAGGGAGGACAAAGGTTTCCGAAAGACAAAACTGTCTCAAAACACAGACATTCATTGCCCCGGAACGCATATTTGCCATAATTAATTTCAGATATTGCAAAATATTCTCAAAATTATTCTAATTATAAATAAACCCGCGTAGCTCACCCAAAATCTATGAGATTTGACATTTCGGAGACCTCACGCTACACTAGCGCCTCTAGTGGCGAATTCATACGCGATAGCTCTCATTAACACTATACTCGGGATTAAGAACCCCCGCAGGCTATAAACCTTTTTTTTTTCAGTGAATCGTTTTAATCAGGTCGGGTTGGTTGACGACACAAAAATTTATATGTTAACTTCAAGGTAATTTTAACAATACATCATTGTGATTATGTACCCGACCAGGCTGTCAAGGTGGTCTATAGGCACAAACCAATACCATATATTCCCCTTAATTGGGCACCAAAACAATTCTCTTTCATTATGGTTTGTGAAATAAAAAGTTTTAAGTTTAAAGCCAAATTTTAAAAATCTTTAAATTGTTGTCAATCGCATACATTTGTACGAGTATTGTACTTTTAAAATGAAACAGAATCCATTAGATATATTACCGTCTTATAGCTAAACTCGTTTATTTTTTAAATACAAAAATAGTTTTGAATTGCGCATATCTATATAAATATATAAATGAGTTTACTGCGCTACGCAAAACAAACAGATAGGCGATAGGGGCCAAGACGCCATACAAATGATTAACAAGTGTTTTTTGTTCTTTTAAAAATTAAGCAGGTATTGTAAAATGGGTCATTGTTAAACGACATCGATGAAAACTAATCCCGGATTAGTACGAGTCCGTCACGACGTGTCGTACATAACACATGAGATTGGTATGGTTTTTAGGGTTCCGTAGCCAAAATGTCAAAAACGGAACCCTTATAGTTTAGCCATGTCTGTCTGTCTGTCCGTCCGTCCGTCCGTCCGCGGCATTGCTCAGAGACTATCAATGCTAGAAAGCTGTATTTTTTTTATTCGACTGGATGGCAAACGAGCAAGTGGGTCTCCTGATGGTAAGAGATCACCACCGCCCATGAACATCTGCAACACCAGGGCTGATGCGTTGCCAACCTAGAGGCCTAAGATGGGATACCTCAAGTGCCAGTCATTTCACCGGCTGTCTTACTCTCCACGCCGAAACACAACAGTGCAAGCGCTGCTGCTTCACGGCAGGATTAGCGAGCAAAATGGTGGTCCGGGCGGACCTTGCACAAGGTCCTACCACCTGCAAACTGCAACCCATTCAAGCGTCCACAGACCCTTAAGATTTTATTTTACTCATTTGTCAGAAGTATTTTAGAATTCGCTTCTGTGGTTTGGACTCCTCTGTACCTCTGCTACAAGACTGGTAAACATTTTGATAATTCATTACTATCTTCAAAATATTTCAATTTCCTTTCACTTAAAAATAGACTTCTTTATCTAGATTCGATATTCTTTTTCATAATCTTAAAAAATGAAATTAGTTGTCCAGATCTCTTACAAAGTATAAGTTTTAGTATTCCATGCCCCTCGTTGCTTCCTCGTAGGTTGTTCCATGTCAGTTTTGCTCGTACTAACTACCTACACTAAACACTCTCAGTTAATTAATGATATTGACCCATTTGCGAGTTCGCTTGTTACTCTCAAGAAATTGGTCAGGCAGCATTTTGTATAATGTTATTATCAACATTTATCTTTCACCAAATTTATTTTTGCTGATTTAATTTATTTATTTAAGTACTCACATTAGTTTTAAATAACTTTTAGTTGCTATGAATATTTATGAACCTCGAGGACTTTATATATTGTTTTTGGTTTACTTGTATTGTTTACTCATTAATGTATGACTGTGTTCTTAAAATAAATAATAAATAAATGAATTCTGATCACCTATAAATAGAATTCATTTTTAGTAGAAGGAATTTTTACTAATGCAATAAATTGTATTGTCGGCTTGATATATTCGTTAAAATTGCTTTAAGATGAATGAAGTTACATATTGATCGTTAAAGTAAAATTAATTTTAATAAAAAAAGCCTTTAGAAGCCTAATGCGTAATAAAGCACTAAGCTGTCATTCATTATTATTATTATTAGTACTTTATTCTGCAATGCAGTTGAAAGTGTGAATTTGCTGTATTCGTTAAAAACAGTGGTTGCAATCAGATATTTTTTAATCTCTTAGTGTTTTTATTAACTTTATATATATGGTCCTTGATACTACGTTTTATATCAAAAGATAATTTAGAGGACATACATGTATGGATGACTATAAAGTAGCAACCTAAAACTGACAGATTAGTAGAAACCTATTATAGCAGAATTTCCAATTGCCCATCATTCAACCTCAAACGTCATTCATATGTGATGTGATGGTGTTCAGCATAATTTTTGTCCAGGCCGACTAAACAGCTAAAGGAAACTCATTTTACAAATTGACTTATTCTCTCTGATTTTTAAATTTGAAAAAAAAAACTTATTTTTTCCTCACAGATTTATTTTTTTATTTATAAATGTGTAACACATTATGCTAAGGACTTCCAATATTTATTAAATCAATATTGTACGTATTGTGCTAACTATACAAGATGACTTTGTCAAAATTACAAATAAATTATTTATGCTCTAGTTACTTTTCAAAAAAATAACTAGTTTTAAATTTAAATATAACACTGTACTTGAATAATTACACAATTATATGAACAAAATTAATGAGAATATAAATATGGATCAACATAATGATAAAAATGAATTTGTTAAGTACACTTTTGGCAATTTTTATTGAGAATACTTTAGTTATAAATACATAATCTTTACAATTTATTAATCTGTACTGTACCCTTATTCCTATGGGGCTGTTCAGCTTATTAATCATAGTAAAACTTAGTTTTGTATCATCTGAACTTTGCAAATGCCAATTTGCGAGTCAATATAACTATAGGATGTGAGCGGAAAATTAAATTCAAAGATTCCGTGGCTCAGGCCTAAAATATCCGTTTTCCTAAAATGTATTTTTCGCAAAATGTCTGCTTTTCAGAAAGTCAGCTATTTAAAATTGCCTGTCTCCAAGAATGACACTTTTTGTATAATGTTCGCTTTTCAGAAAGTGCTTATTCTCAAAATGTCTGCAACCTCAAAATATCCGCATTCTTATAACGTTGGCATATTCCCAAAATGTCTCCAATCATGGTCTTCAAATTTCGGTCAGCGGTTTAGCCGTGAAAGAGTAACAGACAGACTAAGTTACATTCGAATTTATTAGCATTGATTTTAGTAAAAAACTAAACTACGGAAATCCCTTCGTTCTGGTACGAAACCGGTTGAGAACGAAAAATATTTTGTTCTAAAGCAGCGTTTCCACCAGAGATGTGCGAGGATGTGTTGCGAGGTATATGTTTTTCATCAACCAATAGAAACGCTTCATTTACCCATCCTCGCATAAGTAGCACATCTCTGGTGGAAACAGTCACACTTTTCCACACCCTCGCTACACATTAGATTGAAAATAAAGCAGACATTATGCTAAAACAAACATAACAAGACTATAGCCTATTTAAAAAAGTGAACATAACGGGAAGGCAGAAATTATGGTAATGCTAATATTATAGGAATGTAAACATGAATAGACGACTTCCTGAGCTTTTCCTGAGATTGTACACATTTTGAATAGCAGACATTTTGAGAAAGCTGACAAAATAGAAGTGCTAACATTGTGAAAACGCAGAAGTTTTGAGAATTGTACATTTTAGGAAAACAGACATTTCAGGCCTGAGCCGATTCCGTTACATTCTTAGATATGTATCTAACGCACAAGCTTATAATGGTTTCACCTGTAACCTATGTAGCTTACAGGTGAAGCCAATATAAGCGTTTTAAAATATAATATCTTAGGTCCAAGTTTATTACGGGTTGCTAGGTACCTACTTGATCATGTTAGTTAAGGCAAGACTTTATTGCAAGGGTTCTTTTAACTGCCATCTATTCAAATCATGTATCGCCAAAGAAGTTTTATTTCCTATAAAACCACCATAATTTGAGTCTTCAATCGTATTTTTACATGTTTTGCTTGGCTGTGGAATAAGCTGAATAGCTCTTTATATTGACATGTGTGTAAGCCGTAAAACTTGAACTGGGTGATATTAAATTAATATGAATCTGTAGAATAAATTAAGTAATAAAATATTTTTACAATTTATCATTATTTTTATTCCAAAAGTCCAAAGTAGAATCATATTCACAAAGTAAACGCTGGAAATTTAGCTTCAGAGACTCGTAGTAGGTCTTCCGCCAAGTAAAGACGTCCTGTTAGCCCTTCATAAAGGGAGGCGGGGCGGTCAGGCGCGTGCAGCTCTGTGCCGGGGCGCTCCAGTGCGCACCACTCCATAAAGCAGCATGCCCGGTATAAATGTACTGGTTTCTGGACAAACAAATTCAAGCCCTTATTTAATTCGTCATCAGCTAAATATGTGGTCTACAACCCTAAAGTTGATAATCGTTTGCATGTCATAAAACAATGCCAATAGCCGTGTCTGTCAACTTGAATATTCGACTTTAGTGACATATTTATTTGATAGGAACTTGTTTAAAAATTGATAGACCACTTAATTGGCTGATGGTATCAGTTTCCGTTATGAAGTCGATTTACTTTTCGTCTATGCGAGTACCACCACAAAATGTTTTGTGTGAATTCAAGCTGAACATGAAGTTGATAGAAAGGGGTGTTATTAGTATAATAAAAACAAGTTACACGTTTGTCTGACCTGTTTTGTCGTATGATCGTATCGGTTCAGAAATGAGGAGCTACTCCGAAATTTGAAAATCGAAGCTCGTACCACGTCTCACTCTCGCATTTAAGTACTATTAAAGTGAGCGCGACAACAAAAAATAAATTTCGTAGTTGGTATAAGGCCTGTATCGGTTTCACATCTTTAATATGAGAGGGAAGTCAGCAGTGCTGGATTAGCCCATAAGCAAATTAAGCAATTGCTTAGGGCATCACGTCACGTCGCGGGGGGCACCGTAAACAGCACCCAAAAAAAATTTACTAGCTAAAGCTAGTTACGGCTACTTATGGATAGGGTTGGGGGGGGGGGGTTGGTGCCACATTGCTTGGGGCATCACATACTCTTAATCCAGCACTGGAAGTCAGGGAAGAGAACAAGCCTTCACAACGACATCTTTAATTAAATATCACCATATTAAATCTACTATGCAAAAGATTTCGTTCTGACACGTCATATTAGGAAAAATATAAATTCAGCTAACTAACTTATTTGATCAACAATAATGCTCAACCTTAGTTGCCTGGTAAAGCTGGATGAAAGCATACGCGTTGCCGCTAACGCCATGACAGATACTGTAACCTTTAGTACTCAGACCTCGTTCCCATATGACTTCGCCGCATTGCAATGCTATTCTCAAGTAGTTGTCATCGTCAAACACCTGAAATAATTTAATAAATATATTTTGTGATGTATTTAAATTCTTCGGGGCTGTTTCACCATTCATTGATTAGTGTTAACTGACGGTTAAATGTGATGCAGTCTCTATTTGTTTTGTTCGAATAGACGGAGACGGCATCCCATTTAACCGTCAGTTAACACTAATCAATGGATGGTGAAACAGCCCCTGTCTAGTTAAAAAAGTCCCGAAAATACGCAAACTTGTAACATGCACAGTGAAAATATAATAAATATTTAGCAAAGGTAGCTCAACAGTGACAGAGCTCTAATCTTCATGACACTTATTTAATTTAACTTAAAAAAAGATCATAGTACAATTTTTTAATACAAGCTTTTTGCTGACTACATTTTGTTGACTGTACTTGCATTGTCATCCAATTTAAATTTCTGTACTAAATTTCAAGTTGTTGCCATTAACTTGACCGTTGAGGAGTTCCGTCCTGCGGAGACGATCCTGGCTAGACCCCCAGGGTGTCACTACGAGATTAATGTATTGTCACCAGATAAGTATGCCAAAATTCAAGTCAATTCGACCACTGGAAGTGGGTCAAATTAAGCTCGCAAGATTTGACTTGCACATACATTGCAAGTTAAATAAAAGCTTGTAATAATAGGTAGGTACCTTATGGGCTAATAGACACAGCGGTACAAATCCAGGAGCTCCGTGACACCACTGCACCAGTCGATCCCCAGAACCACTACCCAAAGATGATGGGAAATTGCCACTTGGAAACTTGTGATTTATTAACCACTCCAGTGTAGGTTTGATGAAACTGCGCAACTCAATCATTGATATATATGGTTGAGCCTGTAATGGGTAGATTTTGTGCAGACAATTCAATTACGATAGGTACTTACCACTAGGAATAAGACTGCACATAAATAGGTACCATCAGCCAAATAAGTGGTCTATCAATTTTTAAACAAGTTCCTGTCAAATGAATATGTCGCTAAAGTCGAACTTTCAAGTTGACAGACACATCTATTGGCCTTACTGTTTTATGACATGCAAACGGTTATCAACTTTAGGGTGGTAGAACACATATTTGGCTGATGGTACATACAGCCGAAAATTAGTTTTCCCTTACAATATTTTGCGAAAGCGTAGGTAAGCAGTAAAAGGTAGGTAGATACAAAATCCCCACTATCCCTATCCCTACTAATATTATAAATACGAAAGTAACTCTGTCTGTCTGTCTGTTACGCTTTCACGTCGAAACCACTGTACCGATTTTGATGAAATTTGGTATAGAGATAGTTTGAACCAATAGATTGAGATTTAAGATTATTGCCACAGCAACATAACCTAGATCCGCGCAAACGAAGTTGCGAACATAAGCTATGATGTTAAATAAAATCTTAAATGTTAGGGCTATGAATCCATACTAATATTATAAATGCTAAAGTAACTGTCTGTCTGTCTGCTGAATCTTTATGAAACTTAGCAATGAGGCACTTCATCCCACAAATATTATAAACGCGAAAGTTTGTAAGTCTGTATGTTACTTCATTACGTCTAAACTGAACCGATTTAGATGAAATTTGGTTACAGATAGTTTGAGTCCCAGAGAAAAATGTTATCCGGAAAATTGCATAGTTCCAGTGGGATTGCGATAAACGAATTCTACGCAGATGGAGTCGCAAGTAACAGCTAGTCTTTTATAGATGCTGTCGCTAGTTTGCGGCACACATTGATTTTATTAATGCATTATTATGTTGCGGGTCTAAGTTTCAACAAGCTATTGTTAAAATAATATCAATTTGTACCTGTAATAGCATATACAAAATTCCAGCTATACCATGAGCTCCGCCAAAATATATCTTCTCATGCCATTGCCAAAGCAGAGGACTCTCTGACTTCATAAGCATCGAATACTGTTTGCCAGATTTGAGTATTGAACTTATCACCTGAAAATATTATCCTACTAATATTATAAATGTGAAAGTTTGTGAGTGAGTTTGTTACTTCTGCACGCTGAAACGGCTGGACTGATTTGGATGAAATTTGGCGGAAAGTTGGTTAATAACCTGGATTAAAACATAGGATACTTTTTATCCCGATATTCCCACGGGATAGGGATAAAATCTCGAAATAACCGCTGGGCTTAAAGTCATGAAATTTGGTATGTAGGTAGTTGGACGTCTGGAATAACACATAGGCGACTTTTTGACCCGATATTCCCACGGGATACCTGGGGATAAAATCTTGAAATAACAACCGCTGGACTTAGAGCCACGAAATTTAGTATGTAGGTAGCTGGACCTCTGGAATAACACATAGGCTACTTTTTATCCTGATATTCCCACGGGATAGATACATCCCTGTATTATTATTATTATTATGATTTTTTATTAATTGTATACTGTAGTTTTTAAGTATTTTATTTGTAATTATTTTATTTTGTGAAAATGACTTTCTGCCAAGTTGCTTGCGGCGCATTCCTCTTGGCAATGATGGTCTTTCCAAAAGCGCTGGTAGTTTAAAAAAGACGTGTAAAAGTGCCCATTGCAGCCTATTTACTGAAAAAATGATTTAAATTTGAATTTGAATAGGGAAAATTTTTGAAATTTCAGCACTGGGTTTAGTCTTGAATTTTGTACAGTTATTCACAACACAACCTCAATGAAGACTACGATATAAATTTTGGAAATTGCCAGGGCGATTTTGTAAAATCCCGAAAATTTCAATTGCAACTACAAGACCGAATAGTTTACGCGTGCGAAGCCGCGGGTAAAAGCTAGTTTTTAATAAAAAACATTTCAGCAATACTTACACAACTAACTAATAAAAATAAAACTATCTTTCGAATTTGTTACCTTTTCAATATGGTTTGAAGGAATAACTTCTTTTCCAGGTATGTGTTTATTTACAAATAGTAATGCAAACAAATAACCACTCTTTCCATACAAGACTTCATCAGGAGAATCATTCAATAATGAGCTCAAAGCCATGAGTCTGCAAGTAATAAATAGTATTAGTGCAGTTACAGTGTGCAAAAAAGTGGGTGCAAGAGGGTGGTTCTGATTTGTTTAAGCCTCATGAACTAATCACACCCAGCCCAGTCATGCCGTCACATGCACCATGCCATCTTATTACAGACTGATTGATATGAGGGTGCAGTGATAATTCTGGTAAATTGAACATGAAAAACATTTTAGCCAAAGTAAATAATATTTATTTACTTTGAGATTTTTTGCAATTTATTTGATAATGCTATTAGCAGTTGAACCAAATTAGGAAGTATGTAATAAGTGCACAAAGGAAAAAGAAGTGTTGGAAGGCAGAGAAAGAGATGGATTGATGACCTCATAAAAATAGCAGGAAAAGATTGGATAAATATTGCTATGGATAAGGAAAAATGGAAAAAGATGGAGGAGGCTTTTACCCTCGGGAACCACTTGTGTGGAAAAAAGCTATAATAATAATAATAATAGGTGCACAAAACGTATTGGGACAGACTTATATTAAAAAAAAATACTTACCTCTGCACTAAACTCTTATAATCAGGTAGCTCATTCTTCCTTGAACCTAACCTGTATGATATTACTGTGGCTAGGGCAAGAGGCCCTGCATCTCCACACAAAAAGCTTATTTTACGCCCCTTTAGATTTTCAAGATCTAAGTATGGAATTGCATTCTGTAAAATAATAATTTGATACAAATTGTTCTTAAAATATATATCATGGAACACTTATATATAAAATAAAAGTGTTGCTACTAAGCTGTTGGATTATTGAACATACTCAGACCTTTAAAGTTTCATGGCTGACTTCGTTTTTTCCCAATGAGCTCATGAAATAGTATAGTGCTAATCCAGCAGAACCAGTGTACACTGTACTATCGTGGTATATATCACTTCCCATTTTTGTAGTTAACAACTGAAGCTTTGTTGTTTTAAAATTTCTTAATTTTACTTCAAACTTTTCAGAAATCTGAGAAAAACAATTAATTGTACTAAATTATTGTAAGATAGATAGGGAGAGATGATGGTCACAACAGAATACTATGGGGCAATTCAAACTATCCATGAGCGAAGGGATAATTTGAATTTCCCCGCAATTAAAATTACTAGTTAGTTTTACCAGAAACATATATTTCAAAAGATAAACATTTTATATACTTAGTTGTTGCCCGCGACTCCGTCCTATTCTCAGACCTACCAAATATACTTACACAAAAAAAAAACAAAAATCGGTCAAACCGTTTCGTAGAAGTTTGGTTACAAAACAAACACTGTGACAAGAGAATTTTATATATTAGATTCTACTCACTCCATCCTTAGTTTTATTTAATATATGACTTGCCGCCTCTTCAGAATAGTTCGCAAAATTATTTTCAAAAGACCCTTTAGGTGCCATAATTAGCTATTTGAAGGCCTGAAATAATATTATTAAATATCCAGATAACTGTATTTATCTATTATATTCTGAAAAAATAATTATGGGATCTGAACCAATGTTAATCAGTAGTACTTAATTCAAAGTTTTATAGCATTTATAAATAGCGGGTTTTTGAATGTAATCATTTTAATTTTGATTTATTAGTAATGGCACTCTCCAAATCAGTTTAAAATTCGACTTCTTCGATTCGACTCGACACGAATAATTTGAATGACAATCAAATGACAATATTGACCTGCAGGGCTACTACGAAACTCGAAGTTCGTATCGTACTGTCCCTCTCGCTCTCGTATTAAACAGTGTAAGTGTCAGAGGGACCCCACGACACGAACTTAGAGTATCGAGTTTCGTAGTAGCCCAGCAGGGTTACTACGAAAATTGAAACTCGAAGTTCGTATCGTACCGTCCCTCTCGCTTTCGTATTAGATAGTATAAGTGTCAGAGGGACCGCATGACACGAACTTCGAGTTTCAAGTTTCGTAGTACCCTGCTGTTTATACCCGCATTCCAGTTTATTTGTATTTGTATTAATTTAAATTTAATATAGTGTTCCTTTAAATATACTGTATAAATATGCTATGGAAATAAATAAATTATACGCCGCTGCATAATCTTGTTCTTGTATACTACTTGTAAAAAAAAATTTAATAAATTGCCGCCATGTGATTCTGGTGTTGGTAGTGTTGATAGCTAATGTTTTTTTATATCATTTTGAAGTAATGCCTACATCTGTGGTGAATGAATTAAAGTGAAGTTTGGTATTTTTGTTGACTTCTCGCTGTCAGTATTTGCCGTAAGTGGAAGGCGCGCATGTCCTACAAATTTCGGCCATTGTTATGACGCATACAAGATCATAGGTCTCGCCAGTGACGAGTCTTCTCGCAGTTGACGTGGCTACTACGTACCATCCCGTTCGCCCACTCCGGACGCAGCATAGACGGTGACGAGGAATACGTAACTGGTGAGTGCTCGCAATGAAGGCAGAACTTGCTACCTGTCACGGTCTTAAATTTTTATTCTTAAATATGGACATTATATACCATAATAGATCACATGCAACTTTCTTCATGCGTCCTCGAAACATTGTTAAATACTTCGCGCTCCTTCGTACTAATAGACGCAATAGGGAAAATTTCGCAACCATGACGCGACGAGTCTGTTTTAGGATATCGCTATCGCCTGTCTTACAGTCTTATAAGAGCCGGAGAGCAACGATTGACTATGCGAGTGCTGTGTGTACTCGTGAACTGTGCAAGAAATACACAGACAGTTGACCTTGAATATTTTAGGTGGCCTCAGTGGCATGGAGGGAATGGTGGAGGAGAACGGCACTTCAGGCGGCGCTGGCGGAGCAGACCCTCTGGCAGGCGCGGGCGCGGCGGGCGCACGTCGTCGCCACCGTCACCACCATGCAAGCGCC